>NW_021604684.1:5912951-5944837 GCF_004785775.1 Grammomys surdaster
GAGAGAGAGAGAGAGAGAGAGAGAGAGAGAGAGAGAGAGAGAGAGAAAGTGTGTGTGTGTGTGTGTGTATAAAGTCAGAAAGAGCTTGGGAGAAGGAGAGATACATATGCACACAGAAATAAAGAAGAAAAACAAAGTAACTTCACAGAGAAGTAAATGATATTTTATCTATGTGGACGATTCTCTTCTTTCTTAGATTGTATGTACCCTTGAAATCATGAAGACACCAGCCCTCCTCTTCTCTTCCTAACTCAAAGGAGGAATGGTGGCCAGAGAAATGACTATCCTTAGTTAGCAGAAGTCAAGATAAAGTGTGTCTTTGGTCTGGAGTTTGGGGTGTCCATGCACACTCTCGGTGATCTTTGACGATCTTTCAGACAGAAGGAGAAATGCAAGCTGATCCTGAGTCTTGTGAGAGAACCCTGTGTGTTTAGACAAATCCTAGACTTGGTCACTGGTGTCACACATAGTAGCTAGATCATTCTGAATAGATCAGGCATTGACTTACCGAGAGGCTCAAAAGCAAAGGCAGAGGAAGGCTGGGGTGGGGGAGGATGGCTCAGTGGTAGACTTGTTGCCTAGCAAGACCCCAAGTCCCGTTCTTAGCATTGGAAAACAGAGAGGAAGGAGAAGTTTTAGGTGAGGTTTCCAGGAGAAAAAAGAACCTTCTACAAGGTACAAGATACCACTTCCCTATGCATGTCTCGTTTCAGGCTGATGGTTCAGGCTTAGACTATGCACAGGGAAAAACCTGGAAACTGGAGGAAAGCAACCAGCTTCAGTCAGGCTGAATGAACAACGTGAGGTGACAATGTTCCAGGAAAAGCCGCCCCCCCCCCAACACAAAAAGGAGGAACTCAGTGCTTCCTAATCAGGAGCTGGAGAAAGCTGGCTGAGGGTGGGGCTATGAGACAGGGCAGAGCAGGCAGAAATGAAGCCTGACAGCCCCTTCTTCTGGTGGTTTTCAGAGATGTTCCTCTTGACTGTTTCCATCTACCTGTAGGAAGTGGAGGCAAGCAGCTGCTGATATAGGGAACAGGCTTACATGTGGGCCTCTCTGTTCTTAGTCTTGGGGGCAGCTGCTCAGGCACCTACCTGGAGGAAAAGGCAGGAAAACCCCACAACTGTGGGAAATGCACACTCACAGCCTTGCCATGCAGACAAGGAGCCGGGCCCTGAGTGTTCTCAGGTCTGCTGTGGTCCAGGTCTCCTGATTTTTACCTTCCTGACTTCTTTCCTCCCTACAGCCTTAGGAGAACAGGGACTTCTTTGGAGCCCTCTGGGTTGCTTGCCAAAAATGACATAATAAGAAAATGAACCCCAAGATCATTCCAGTATAAAATCAGAATGGCGGTGCCATTTTCAATACTGAGCTTTGCTTCCGGTACTTTCAGCTCACTTGATAACTCTTGGTGACATGGAGGGTACCGAGAAAGCTCATTGGGACATGCTGGAAACTTTCTTGTCTAGTAACAGGAAAGAAAAAAAAATCCCTATTGTGTGGGTTAAATTCCTCCATTGACCCATGAGCAGCACACATAGTTATTAATAGATCACCAGAGAGGAATGAACCCTCCTTCTGAGGGAAGAAGTGTGGGTGTGTCAGTTTTTGTGATACTATCATTCATACGTACCTAAGACCTGTCTAGAAGACAGGTCTTCCAGATTTTTTCTTTAGGAAGAAAATGGCATTTTTGTTCTTGTTCCATTCAAAGAGCTAACCGGAGTCAATCCTACTTAGCTTCTGAGATCAAAGGAGATGGAGCATGCTCAGAGTGGCATGACCATAGACACCATAGAAAATACCCATAGACCATAGATAACATTTTTTTCATTACATTCTCTCTCTCTCTCTCTCTCTCTCTCTCTCTCTCTCTCTCTCTCTCTCTGTGTGTGTGTGTGTGTGTATACATACACACACACACATGAGTATACACACATATATATACACACACACATCCTTACACTTGCATACCACAGCTTACATGTAAGGTCAGAGGACAATTTTTGGGAGTTAGTTCTCTCCCTCTATCATGTGGGTCCCAAGGACGGAACTCAGATCACCAGGCTTAGTAGCATGTGCCTTTACCCACTGAGCCACCTTATAGGCTTCATAGAAACACTTGGTTTGAAAAAAATCCACTTTATTCTTTCAGGTCAGGTTTAAGCACTGTTAAGCATAATTTCCAATGGGCTTGGGGTGTAGCTAAGTGGTAGGACCCCGGCCTAGTGTGGCAGTTAGGGTTTCCACTGCTGTAGTAAAACATGTTCAAAAGCAACGTGAGGAGGAAAGGTTGTATTTCACTTTGCAACTCTCAAGCCATCCTTGGTCGTTCAGTCTCACTGAGGGAAATCATGGCAGGAACTTGGTCAGGGCAGGACCTTGGAGGTGAGACTGAAGAAGGAGTTCCATGGAGGGGTGCTGCTTACTGGCTTGCTCTTCATGGCTTTCTTATAGCACCCAGGACCACCAGCCGAGGGATAGCACCACTCACAATGGCCTGGGACCTCCCACATCGATCATCAACTAGGAAAACACCCACAGACTAGCCCAAAGGCTGATCTGGTAGGGGTGTTTTCTCACCTAAGGCTCCCTTTTCTTAAATGATTCCAGCTTTGTCGAGTTGACATAAGACGAGTCAGCACTTTATGATCTGTGCAGGATCCAGCAGTACACACAAAAATGTAATTTTCAAAAAGGTAGGGTGAAGGTCTCAAGAGATGGCTTGGAACAGTAGTTCTCAATTTGTGAGTTGTGACCCTTTTGGGCCCCAAAAGATTCTTTCACAGGGATCCCCTACAGATTGGAAAATACAGATTCTTACATCCCAATTCTTAACAGTAGCAAAATTACAGTTATGAAGTAGCAACAACATCCTTTTATGATTGGGGGATCGCCACAACATGAGGAACTGGATTAAAGGGTCACAGCGTTAGGAAGGCTGAGAACCACTGTCTCAGAAGCTAAGAATGCATACTGCTCTTGCTTAAGCTTGATTCCAGAGGATGTTGGCTGCCTCACAACTTTAACACAGCTCCAGGGGAATCCCTCTGGCTTCTTCAGCCACTGACACTCCCGTGTACAGAGTCAGGTAGGTACAAACATGTAACTGAAAATAAAGACAAATCTTTAAAGGAAACAACAGGTAAAGTGATCTCTGTGCGGATGTGAAATTAGCAATCAAAGGTTTTGTTCAACTCATTAATGAGTTAAAGAACTAGGGAATACTAAACCTGAGAAACTGTATACTTAAAAGTAATCTAACAATGTTAGGAGAACGTACATGGGCTGGGCGCGATGCCAGTTAATATCCTACGGAGCAGCAAAACCCTACAGTGTTAGCTTTTCTACTTGGACAGATATTGTTTGGATCTCTGTTGGATAAAATTTACAAGATGACATCAAGTTTACCAAATCTAGGAATGTTAGTCGGTCCTATCATGGAATGAGACACACTCATTTCCCGAGGTTGAGGCTCTTGGATGAGACTCTGACTCCATAAGCACTGAAAATCATATGTTACCCGCATCGTTGCCTACTGGATACTCTAAAAATTATCCTTTGCTATTGATTATATATTTTGTTTATCTGTGTGTGTGTGTGTGTGTGTGTGTGTGTTGTGGTACACGTATACCACAGAATACATTTGGAGGACAGAGATCAGAGGTCAGAGGGATAAACATTTTAAAAATTTAAAAGGGTTTTCAACAACACGGGAGTCTATTTTTTTCCTTCAATCATGCAGAATCCAGGAACTGAACTCAGGCCATCAGACTTCAATGGCAAGTGCCTTTATCTGAAGAGCCACCACAATTTTGGAGGATTATTTAATTTTGGATAATTTAGGAAATAGTTTCTTATATTAGAGACAGCAGCTCTTATTCTGTATTTCATTAGCATATCCCATTGTGCTCATTAACAGGCCTTCTTATTAATTCCCATTTATAAATTTATAATGTTTTGAAAAATATTTATATATTCTCTAATTTTTTTTTAATCATCAGGTCAGCCCAAGCCAGAGGTGACTTGGTATAAGAATGGTCAAGCCATAGACTCAGGAGGCACTGTTTCCAGTTATGAGTTCTTTGAGAACCAGTATATTCATTTGCTACATCTCTCATGGTAAGTGGCTTGGCTTCTGGGGACCATTCACTAAAATTCTGTCTTCCAGGCTGTGCTGGTTACTACAAGGTCAGGCTCATGTAAGCTTCAGAAGTCCTGGACTTAGATGTTACTGTCAGGCAACAGCCAAAGCAGCCAGTACTGAGTAAAGTGCTTCTTCTGTATGAGTGAATTACCTGCAGATTTAATCAACCATGAGGTGAAAATATGTTAAAAAATTATATTAGGACTAGGCATGGTTATCTTCATTCCCTAGGCAATATAGTACACTAGTAATTTATATATAATTTATGTCATATTAGACATTAAAATTAACATGAGGTGATTTGTACAAACAGTATGTCATATTATATAGGAAAGAGACTTGAGCATTCTCAGGGTTGGCTCTCCTAGAACTGAGATCTCCCTAGGATAATGAAGGGTGACTATATTCATCAAGCTAAGAAACTATTTAGCCTTCTCTAGTTTGCCTTTGATAGATTTAAACTTTATCTAGAATTCCAAATAATTTTCCTACATTGCATGAGTTTTTTGTTTGTTTGTTAGTTTGGGTTTTTTTCTTTTTTTCGTTTTCTTGTTTAATCTTGGTAGAAAGTTAAGAAAACATGATGTGATTTCAGCGCTGTTATTCAACTTTCCATATTGGATAAAGGAAACAGAAGTGACTGATCAGAACCCACAACCAGTGCATATGGGAATAAAGGATAGAAACCAACTTTCAGACGTTATTTTTCAGAGTTTGAGGCAGGAAGATCAGGAATTCAAGGTCAGCCTTGTTCTCCTCTTAAAAAGAAAAGTAGTGACAGTTCAGCACAGTAGTTTCTAGATCTTTTTGTTTCCCCAGGAGATGTGATTACCTGAAATGTAGAGGCTGGATATGTAGGGAAGATGTGAACTGTTCTGTTTGAAGCTGTTAGGGTCTCTGCATTTGTGGTCCCTGTATTAGCTGCCTTTCTTTTTGGTGTGATAAGAGACCATGAGAAGAAGCCTAAGCAAGAAAGGGTTTACTCTGGATTATTGTTTGAGGAGATACGTTTTATCATGGTGGGCAAGGCATGTAGGAATCAAGAGGTCCACTAGTTACATTGTATCTGCAGTCAAAAAGCAGAGAGTGGACAGGAAGTGGTGCTGGGTGATGAAACCTCAATGCTCATCTCCAGTGACCCATTTCCTCCAGCAAGGACCACTTTTTCTAAATCCTGTAACCTTCCCAAACAGTGTCACCAAATGAGGACAACATTTTCAAACACATGAGCCTATGGGAGACATTTTACACACATATATGGGCATCCCCCAGTGTTACTGAATCAGTCTCAGTGCCCTAAGCATCTTTAAGGAGGCTGGCAGTACAGTAGAGCATAGGAATGACTGGAAGGCATGAATGTGAGCCAGTAGACCTAGGGTGAGGGAAATAGAAACTGAGTCTTGAGTTTGAATTTCATGTTATTAATTATCTTGCTCTGAGATCTTGCTCAGTTGCTTAACCTCTCATTTTCTTTGTCTGCAAAAAAAAAAAATAGTATGACTAAGAGATCTAAATATTTTACTGCTTATAAATTTTCATATAGCAGACAGAGGTAGTCATTAGCTTACTTTCTTTTTTATATGTCTTAATCTTAAATTTATCTTAAATTTGTTTTGCATGCTCACACGCCGTGGCACGCAGGTAGAAGTCAGGGAACAGCCTGCAGGAAGTCAGTTCTCTCCTTCTAATATGTGGGCCCTGAAGACTGAACTCAGGTCAACAGGCATCTTTACCAACAGAGCCATCTCTCAGGAGCCTCCACCAGCTTTCTCATCGCCCATGAACCTTTTTGTTTAAAGTAAGGGCAAAGGTCATCTTACCATGCTAAATTCTTGTAGTTTACAGACTACCAAGGCTGCCATTCTGCAGACAATATAGCAGGCCTTGTACCTAATGCTAGAGATGGAGGAAAATAACAAATATTGTCTACATTCTCACAAAAACACTTACTCCAGTATGGAGGACAGACAAAAACACTTACTCCAGTATGGAGGACAGACAGTAAATAAGCAGAGCCATTTGTTCTTCACATTAAAAGCATCTAGCAGGCAGCCAATTTGTCGTTTGTGCCCCTTGAGCAGGGCTTGGACTTTCAGGCTTCTTCATTCCAATCTATGTCTCATCTATTGATTGATGTTAGTTGTAGGTGAAATGTATATATATATGCTCACCAAGATGCTAAACCTTCATTTCTTGAAGGACTAGAGGATTTCAGCCTTCTTGGAATAGACTGACACTCACTGGAGTTACTTTAGTCAAACATTATGTTAGGTTAACTGGGGCTGGGAGAGGTTCCAGCTACCAAAGTTATCTTGCCGTTGCTGCCCCTGAGAGCAGATGACCCACACAGATCTCAGTCCCTTTTGACCATGGCTAGGCATAATGGAAAGTAAGAACTCCAGGTTTGCCACGAGTGTCTTAGGACCAAGGTCAGTGAAGCAGCACACTGTCGTGTAGTACCAAGTGCAGACTTTCCAGAGAGACAGCATTTCTTCAAGATTCAAACAGCCTTAAGCAATTTTTCAGCCTCTGCTATTGACCGAAACATAGTGAAGGCTTTGCTGAAACATTTCACTCCAAGTCAGATATGAAAGCTTTAATACATTTCGCCTTAAGCCAGACATAAACATTCTACTATACCTATCACTGCACCTGTCTTTCCACATCTCTGTTTCATTCATTGGAATCCATCTTAGGCTCATGGGAGGTTCCAGGAGCTCACAGTCCTTTTAAGCCTTAAGCACTCTCTCCTCTTCTGATCTTACTGCACAGGCTTCCCTAAGGATGTTTGTTTATTGTGCCCATCAGGATTGATGGGTAGTTCAGTAGATTATGGGGCTCATAGATTCCAGGAACTCTTCGTTTCACACAGACACCGCTTAGGAAAACAAATGATAATTTATATGCATGCCTTTCAAAGATCACAAATATTAATTGTTCTAATATTAGCCTTAAAGTATTTTGCCATTAAAGCATGGTGATCCGCTGGATCACCTCAAAGGCTACCCTGATTTGGACTTGGGATCATTAAAAATGATCCCTGGGTCTTCAGAGGCACCTGCCTCTCAAGGACTCTGGGGGTTTTAGAAGTTCCAATCTGTAGTTCTGCTCTGTGTTGGTTTTAGTTACTTTTTTCATGGCTGTGTTGGAGTACCAGATGGAAACGAGGAAGGGGGGACTTACCACTTTCAGAGGACACAGCCCATCTCGGAGGAGAAAGCTTGATGGAGCGATTTGGTCTGAGGCAGTGGGAACTTGCATCTTGATGGATCAGGAAGTAGAGAGTAGGACCAAGGAAGAACATAGAACCTTCAAAGGCCAGCTTCCAGTGGAACCTCCTTCCTCCATCCCAGTGCTACAACCTCTAACATGGCCTTACCGTATGTTCAAACATGTGGGTCTCTGTGTGGTGAATGTTTAGACTGAAACCATACCAGGAGCATCCATTTTGCTGCTAGGTTACTGGAATTTGGCTTTTTCCTCCTTTAAGTACCTGGTGGGACTCTCTCTGCTCACATACCTCTTTTCACCTCAAACTCTCTTTCTGGGAGAGATGTATCAGTGCCTGTATAGCTACAGGTTAAGCGTGCTTGCCAGGGAAGAGAGTCAGAGAGCCAAAAAAGTATCCGAGAGCATTAACACCCGCATACAGCTTGAAAAAAAAATATGTATTTTTACCTTAAAGATATAGAAATTGGGAGAGATGGAGGAAAACACTAGTGGATGTTTTCTACCTCATAGTGAAAGCAAACAGCACCAACATATGTACGAATGGGAAACCACGTGACCTTTTATGAATATGATGTAAATATTAAAAGTATGTCCAGAACCAACACCTAGAGGGAAAGATCCTCTTCTAGTTAGGATTTTTATTGCAGTGATGAAACGCCATCACCAAAGGCGACTTGGGGAGGATAAGGTTTATTTGGCTTACTTTTGCACATCACTGTTCATCATTGAAGGAAGTCAGGACAGAAACTCAAACAGGGTAAGAACCTAAAGGCAGGAGCTGATGCAGAGGCCATGGAGGGGTGCTGCTTACTGGCTTGCTCCCCATGGCTTGTTTCAGCTGCTTTGTTATTAGAACCCAGGACCACTAGTTCAGAGATGGCCCCATCCACAAAGGGCTGGGCCCTCTCACATCAAAAAAAAAATATACTCCAAGCTTGTATCCAGCCTTACATACAGAAAGGAGGGAAAATACTTTATGAAGGTATTTTCTCAGTTGAAGCTTCCACCTCTTTGATGACCCTAGCTTGTGTTAAGTTTAACATAAAATTAGCTATCACGGGTCTTTTTAAAAAAAAAAAACACGAGAAGTGTTTTAGCTTTTTATTTTTAATTTTTAAGACAGGGTCTTACTTTGTAGCCCTGCCAGGCCTGGAACTCACTGTGTGTGTGTGTGTGTGTGTGTGTGTGTGTGTGTGAGAGAGAGAGAGAGAGAGAGAGAGAGAGAGAGAGAGAATGAGAGTGTACAGATTACAGATGAGATGAGATGAGAATGGAAGGTCCTCTTGCATGCTCGTTGACTTTGCTCCACTGGGTGGGCTGAGGCAAGCCTAAAAGCTTACACAGACGTAACAAGCCAATGTGTCCACAGGATACCCCCATATCTATGTACATTTCGAATCTTGGACTAGAACCTTATTTGGAAACAGTGTCTTTGCAGTCATGATTGAGCTTATACAGGATTTGAGTAATCCCTAAACTGATGACCAGTGTCCATAGAGAAAGGGAAATCAGAGACACGACTAAGAAAACAGCCAGGGGAGATGGATGCTGAGAAAGAGGGTGAAGCAGCTACAAGCTAAGGATTGCCCAAGACTACCAGCAAGGCAGCAGCAAAGGATGATTCTCCCCAGAGTCTTCAAGGGAAGTTTGACTTTGATGGCACTTTGATCTTGGACTTCAGAAGTACACCAGATGTACATTTCAAGCCTCTAGATGCTTAAAAAAATAAATTTCTATTGTTTATGCCCCCTGGTTTGTGGAGATTTGTTACAACAGTCTTAGGAAACACATGTGTGGTGTATCTGAGCAGCCAACCAAGAAGAATGCTGACCTTAATCTATCTGGACACAGGAGAGCAGCATCTTGTAACATAGAATTAGCTCCCGGAACATAACCTAGAGTTTGTCCAGGTCACCTGGAGTCATCTGCAGGTCAAAGTCAAGGGATATTTTCCAACCATGCCCCAAACTGGACATTGTGCCACCTTTCTATCACTATAAATATGCCAGAGACAACCAGTTTATAAAGCAAGAACATTTTAGCTCACAGCTTTGGAGGGTCTGGCCCATGATTGGTGGGGAGGTGGTGTATCATGATGGAGCACCTAAAACACATGGAGTAAAATCATCCACCTCATGCCCAAGGGACACAAGGGAGAGAGGAAGCACCTGGAATCCTATACTCACTTCCAGGCTGTGTTCCTGGTACCCAAGGGCTTCCCCACTACCTCCTATTTGTTTCCCCGTGCTCATTCATGACGTTTGAGCCAGCGTGAGGACTGGGTAGCCTAAAAGGGCCAAGTTACATTTGCTCCTGTGTCTGGCGGCCAATATTGCTAGGTGTCTCCTCTATACTGACTCTGTCCTCTAGGAGGCAGGAACTGACTTTCAGGACAGGTAAGAGAGCTACAGGGTCTCTGGTGCTCACTCTAACACCCAAACCACCACATTATTCTGACCAAAGACAGACACAAGGACACCTCAAATTGAAGACAAGTACACAGACTACTCTTTTTGAAGAGTGAAGAAATGAAGCCGTGTGTCAGCAAGGTATCATGCTCAGATTAGGAAATTAATGGCCAAATATTTTTGAAAAAACAAAACAAAACAAAACATATGTACATGTGTCATGTGAGTTACAATGGAAGCCAGAAGAGGGCATTGGGTATCCTGGATCTAAAGTTACATTCAGCTGTGAGCCACTTGATATGGTCCTCTGGAAAAGCAGTACATACTTTTAACCTCTGAGCCATCTTTCCAGCCCTGCCATAGTCAAATTTCATATTCTATTACCTTCTCCATGCATGGACTGCTTAGCGGATCTTTAAAAATTTCTATCTCCACATGTCCCTGTCCCATGTAAAACAAAACCAACTAACCAAAACCCCCACTCCCTGTGACTACCCTTTTCCCATGGAACACTTTTTATCAATTCTTAATCCGTTCATTTATTCAACAAGAAGAGTACTTAATATGTTTTAGTCACAGATCTGGTAGAGGACTGCTGAGTCTTGCATGATGTCATATTCTATTCTAAGAAACAGACATAAAAATAAATGACTATTTATTAGAAGAAAAAACATTATTATACTACAGATACTAGATTTTATTATTATATGTTTTTATATCATAACTGTATTTGAAGGGTTGTTTTAGAGGTAAATCTGAGACTTTGGTAATTTATCAGCTATACCAGTTTCTCTCTCTCTCTCTCTCTCTCTCTCTCTCTCTCTCTCTCTTTCTCTCTCTCTCTTTCTCTTTGTGTGTATGTGTTTAGGTATGGGTATGTACAGCTGTTTGTACATGTCCACATGTGTGTGCATGTATACATGTACATGGAGACCCATGGTTAATACTAGCATCATTCCCCAGGCACTTCTAAAAGACTTCCTCAAGTCTTTTAGATAATGTTCTTACTGAACACGGAGCTCATTGATTGGTCTAGATTGGCTGGCAGCAAGCTACAGGGAAGTCTGCTATCTCCACCTCCTTAGCACTATGGATTATAATCCACTATAGGTACCTACTTTTTCTGTGGGTGCTAAGAATATGAACTCAAGTCCCCATGCTTGCACAGCAACCCCTTTACCAACTGAGCATCTCTCCAGCCTGAGCAGACAGACTTCATGAGACGTGGGGCATGTGCTGTATTCCTTAGGCTACTCTGGTCTGAGAGTTCAGCATCAGGACTTGTTGTCTATGCCCATGCCTTTGTCCAGTCCCTGAGAGACATATCAGTCCCTTCCTGTACACAATCACCCAAGAACATCTCAGCCCTCTCAGGTACCCCAAAGCCACAAAGACTCTAACTATGAATGAAGTTAGGAGGGATCCAAGACTCAGTTAAAGACATCCTTATTCCAAAGGAAATATCTCAAAACACACACCCAGCTAACATTAGAATTGTTGTTGTAAGTCAACCACTTACAGAAGACAGGGCTTTATTTTCTACATTAAGAGAAGAATCTGAGGCCAACTTGTCACATTGCTCTCTCAAGCTGTCTCAAAAATGTTTTGATTTGTTTGTTTGTTTTGGAGAGAGGATCTCACTGTGTAGCCCTGGCTGGCCGTGAACTCTCTATGTAGACCAGAAAGGTCTTGAACACACAGAGATCATCTTGCCTCTGTCCTTGCTTTCAGAGTCCTGGGATTAAAGGTATATACTGCCACACCAAAAGAACACTTTTGAGACAGATTAAAATGGGCATTTTAGGGAGAAAAAAAGACAGCTAGTTTGGAGTGGCAACACTTTTCTTTTCAGTTCTTTTCTTGTTGGAGGTAAAATACCACTAGCGTGCTTGATCAAGACCTCACTGGGTAGAAATAAAGATGACTGAACCTCATTATGTCTTGGCTAAGTGCTGATGGTTTTCATCCAAGGCTGGAAAGCATTTTGTGAACTCGGCGTTCTGTGTGCTTAAGTAGGTGTAACAAGTCTTAAGGATGACTGGAAGAACTTTCCGGCACCTAAAGAACTTCTCTTCCCAGCATGGGGCTCCCTGACATTCTTACTGAATGAATTCAGAAGGTGTGTCTCACTCAGATCCACTTACTCTCACCATGCCGACTTGAATGGGTTCTGAGGGTCTGATGAGAACCTCCCATTTAGTCTCAGGGGTAATGGATCCCTTCCGAGAATTCCCTGTCCATCATCACTTCCTGGTTGTGACTTCAGTAGGTGAGTATCTCAGAGAATGGTCATAAGCCAGCCCTTAGAACATTTACTCACCTTTTCCCAGAGACAGGCATTTGGTAGCTCTTCTCATGATGGTGCTAGCCCTTCAGAACAGATCATGTGAGTCTTGGGGGTAGGTGACAGATTGATCTGAGAACCCCTCTTCAGACCTTGGAACAGCCAGGGAAAGGCTCACTCATCAATTGACACTGGAAATGTGCTGACTCTTACAGGGTCCCTCCGTCAACATCTCCTGAGGTCTGAGAGTGAACCAGGAGTGTTAGGGACGTTCTTGGCCCTCCCCATGGCAATCAGAGTCACAGTCCAGAGCTGCTGAAGATTGAAAAGATGGAGTCTCACTGATGTAGAAACCACAGAATTCTAGTACTTAAGAGTGTTTGGTCAAACACCCTCTAAGATTTTTAGTAAGAGTGGATGGCACAGTTGTGGCAGAGCTGGAACAAAATCAGGCCTATGATTTGGCAGGACCATAGAGACTGGGACAGGACTGAGGGCAAGTTATGATGGTGTGCAGGACTGTGGGGACTGAGGCAAGGTGGAGGCTGGGGTCCACTTTTTAATATGTGTCTTTGTGATGACCAGCTTCAGCCATAGTTTCTCTCTGTCAATCATACAGCTAAAGGCATCTTACCAAAGCCTGTAGTTCTTCTCTGTTGTACATGGGAGTCTAGAAGTTTCTCCTGGCCTTTTCTGGCTTGTGATAGACCCTTACTTTTTGGTAGAACTATCTGTGAATTCTTTCAGCATGCACCTGTGCCCCTATTTAGTTTGCCTCTAGACTTCATCACCTTCACTTCCTGCCTGGCCCTCTCCCTTGTTCTGGGCTCCTTGTCTCTGAGTCCTATAATATTGGGTCAATTGTAACCCCCCTACCCTGGGACATCATACTAGGCTCATCTGGACTTCTGCTGAATAAGAAGGCTAGATCTCTGGGAACTTTTCAGAACCCTCTCTAGAGCATGCTACACAAAAACCTGGAGATAGGATGGCCTGTGAGAGGGATTTGAATATGGGAAGGTCTGACCAATTCTGCATGTCTTAATCAACTTGAGCTGCCCAACAAAATGCCATAGGTGGAGTGGCTTAATCACACAAACGCATTTCTTATTATTCTGAAGGTTTGGAAGCCCAAGATTAGTGTGTACTGTAGTCAATGTCTCAGTGTGGCGGTGGTCGTCTTCCTGGATTACAGAAATCCACCTTCTCACTGGGAGAGACAGAAAGCATAATTCTTCTGTCTCTTCCTGTAAGGGTGCCAATCGTGCAACAAGGACTCCAGCCTCATTTATCTAAACCAATCAGTCCCATTGGTAAATACTACAATACTGAAGTTTAAAGCTTCAGACTATGACATGGTAGACACAATTCAGTAGGCATTACCGTGCCAAATACAAAAGTTATCTTGGTCATATTCAGGGACAGGCTAAAACAGGCTAGAAAGTATGGACAGGGACCCCTCGGTTCAGAATTAAAGTTTTGAATCTGATGCCATATTGGTAACACACATGGAAAAGGCTTTTTGAACAGTGCCTGCTGAGTAAATGGTCTCCTGAGTGCTGTAAGACAGACAGACAGACAGACAGACAGACAGACACAGAGTCCCTCTTGGTCATGAGAATCTGGCTTCCTGGCCAAAGCATTTCAGAAAAATGGGACAAAATATGCCTCCAAATGCTTGACAGGAGTCTTAGGGTGGTCTGCATAGCTGGTAAAGAGTGACTTCTCCTTCTGTGGGTGCTAGGAAACCAGGCTCAGGCCAGGAATGTAGGGGTTTACTTGGGTAAGACTCATGCAGTGAAGGAGTGTGGGTGTTGGAACAACAAGATAGTCCAAGTCTTGGGAGCATTAACTGAGTTCTCAGCTGTCATAGAGCTCAGGGATGTAAGTGAGGTCTCATAGAGTGTCCCAACCTTATGGCTTTAACCCTTGACCCTGCTCTTCCTTCTCCCTTTAGTGTTGTCTCTCAATATAGCTTCAGCTTCATTAAAAATTTTTCTCAGTAACATATTCAACCTCTAACCAACCGTTTAAAATAGCACTGCCTGCCTCCAGCATGGTCTACCTTTCATGGCTTCTTTTTCTTTTCATGTAGCACGTGACATCATGTGTGTGTGTGTGTGTGTGTCTAAATATACTCATGGTATACTATATGTACACACTGCACCTATACATGTGCATGTATTGACATCTAACAAATCAGGTATATTTAAAGTGTTCAGTTTGATAACCACCAGCACATGCATGAGTCCAGTGGAACCATGACCACGATCAAGGTTCCAGGAGCCACAGGAGATTTCTTCTTCCTCTTTACAACCCTACCTTCCTGACCTTCTCTTTCCAACCATCCTTAAAAAGTAACTCATGTGCTTCCTGTCCCCATAGGTGCAGTTATACTTTGTAGAACTTTCTGTAAATGAATTGCGGGCTGTATTCTCTCTTATTTGGATTCCTACCTCCCCCATAGTTATCTCAAGCCTCATCCCTGTTGGGCGTGTTCATCCCTTCTGCTGTGTTTCCCACTTCAGTGTTTAGGGGTACCACTGTGTATTATTCTCTTCACCTGCTCATGGACACTTGGGTTATTCCCAGTAATAATGCATACTTATCTGCAACTTTGTTTATTGTGACTCTCTGCCTACTGGGACGGGATTCACATGGAATGGAAGTGCCATAGGAAATAAGACTTATCCTATCTGTTCCAGCACCAACTCCTGCAGTGTCTCTTAGCTGGTAATTAATAAAGTTTTATGGACTGGTTACAATTGCATCCAGTGTTTTACTCTGATCTTTAGAAGCTTGCCCTAAGGGAGAACAAGAGCTATTCCATACATAGCTACCCAAGTCTGGGAAGATGTTTTGAGTTACGGTGGCCTCCTGGTGATTGGCTATCAGTATTTTGGAGAGATGCCGTTTAAAGGCTTTATGATGACTGAGCCATTTTAAAAGGCCCCCTGCTATAGCCACAGAACATCACTATGTTAGGCACTCTTGTCATCATTTGAGCAGCAGGGTAAGAAGCTCCTGGCTATTCTGTGGCTGTCCTGTCTGTTCTTGTCATCCTGCATACCCTGGGCTGCTGCCCCAGCAGATGGACTTTCTTCTTCCAATTAGAGTTGCTAGTTATCCTCATCTAGCCTCCTGCCAGCTGCCACACTCCCCCACCCTGTTTGTCTCTGACAGTTGCTGCTTTGCCCTCATTTGTCTAGTGGGTACCAGACAGTGAGGTTGACACCCGAGATGCTAGGTTAGGAAACTATAACTGGTCACAGCAGGCACCAAGGCCCCCGACAGAGCAAGGACAAGTAATTAAATTGGGATTGATTTCCTCCCTGCTCAGAACAGTTCTGAGCCAGCTTTCTACAATCTTACCTTATTTGTCATCATGGCTGTCATCATTATTATTAGTGATGCTGGGGACGGAACTTAGGGCCCCATACGTGAACTAAGCCAGTTTATGAGTTGAGAGAGTTCTAGGTTCTAGTTTTGCCCCTTCTTCTTCCCTGGATCCAGTAGTTAGTTTTGATATTTATTTGTTTGCTTTTAAAAGCCATACTGAATCTGAACAGTCACGGAGTTCTTTATACATGGTGGTAGCTTGCAGGCACTGACTGGGAATTCAGCCCAATTTAGCAGCAAGCCAAGTGGCAGCTGGCTGTTTTCTGAAAATTTAACAAGGAGACTTTTGCCTTTCTTGAACTCATGGTGTCAACAGAGCTGGGAGTGATTCTTGACTTTGCTGATTGCTTTCAGACCATCAGCATCAAGCATCCCTAGGGACTAGTTATCATGGCAGAAACCCATCACCAACTCTAGACTTAGCCAATCGATGCCTGAACTTTAATAAGACCTTGGGGGATTTATGAGAATTCTCCAACTCCTGGCTATCCACAGTACTAGGAGGCCAAACCACCCTGATACTCAGCCCCTTCCACTCTTAATTAGTTTTTTCTTGGTCAAATCCAAGCCTCTCTCTCTCTCTCTCTCTCTCTCTCTCTCTCTCTCTCTTTCTCTCTCTGTGTGTTATATGTAAGTCTATGTGTGTATTGTTCATGAATGTGGGTATGCATGGGTCCTCAATACCTTGAGACAATCCATAAGGCAGGTACAATATCCCATTAGCTTCTAGAGATTCCCCACCCCCACTGCCTCTGTTTTCCATCTTCCTGTAGGAGTATGCCAGGATTTCAGACATCTTTGTTACTGTGTCTAGCTTTTATGTGGGTTCTGGTGATCCAAACTCAGGTCATTCGGGCTTGTGAAAAAAAAACATTTTTATCCACTAAGCCATCTCCCCAGTCTTCACCTTGATACACTTTATAACTCAGCCCAGGCCCAGAGAGATCACAGAACCCACACAAAGTCACAAAGCTAATTAGAATCAAAGCTAGATTTGGAGCTGCTTCCTAGGACTCTGGGAGTCCGTGATATGGTTCACCAAAGCACAGCCTCTCAGGGCTTCCTGCAAAACAGTCTACTTACATGCTGGTGGGAACACAGCACAATCAAATTAATAGCAGGACTTCCTCCAAACAGGAGGATTCACTAAATACCCACACTGTTTCAGGGACCATTCTAGAAACTGATGATACAGCAATGTGCACTTGAGTCCCTGATCTTCTGGGACAGAGATAATATGAAGAGCCAGACACTTAACAAGTCAGAAAGTATACAGTGTATCAAGGTTAAAACAAAAAACAAAACAAAACAAAACAAAAACGAAACAAAACAACCTAAGAGGGCAGGTACTGGGAAGGTGAGCCAGGGAAGGAGGTCTCACTAATTGTGTGCCATGAGAAGAGAGGTAGAGGAGAAAGGAGGAGGGTGTTGTGGTTATCATTTGAGGGGAGAGCATTCTCACGAGGGTGGTCAGCAAGGACAGAAGCTGGAAGCTGAGGACAGGTCAGACCATTGACCATCTTAGCCACCTTAGCGAGCACCAGGTCCCAGAGAGAGAGACTGTGTTTAAAAAAAAAAACAAACCATGGTGGGTTATTCCTAAAGAGTGACAGCTGAGGTTGACCTCTGCCCTCCACACGCATGTGCACACTTGCTCATGTAGGTTCACACTGGCAGCTGCTGGCCCCATGAGGCTGCTCTTCCTTTAAGTACAGTCACTCCCAGGGCTTCAGAGTCAGTTATTATCTGTTAAGAAGTTTATCTAGTGTCACCCAGCACGTGGCTACCTGTGACCACGACCCCAGGCACAGATGCTGATGTCCCTTAGCCACACGTACACTCTGAGAAGAGAAAAAGCAAGCCCACCCTACAGTTTGCTCTTACATGGTTCCTGATGTCTCCTCTGTGCCTCCTGTGTTAGGCGTCCTGCAGCCTACCCTGTCTTCTGGGACTGCCACCCCGGTGTATTGTTTTGCAAACCTTCACACATGTCCTGACCATCTTACTGCTCTGGTACCTCTGCCCAGAATCCCTTCCCTTCTTTCCCACACAACTCAAGTGTAACTCTTCCCCACCAGGTTTGAGTTCCCTGCGCTGGCCCCACTCCCTGAAGATCCAGGCCACCTTGACCTCTCCCCTGCTAACCACCAGAAGTCTCAGCATGCCTTTTGGAATCTGATGACACTTGAGGTTGTAAATCATGTCCTGTCATCTTATTTCATTCCTGAAGTGATAGCTCAGCTACCCTAGGGGAGCAACTAAATCTTACACTAATTTTTTTTTAATTTTTCCATTATCAAGTCCCATGGCATGGGATGGGAATGTAGTGTTGGTTATATGAAAGAATAGCATGTTCCTGTTCAATCAGGGCCACAGGTCTTGTTACAGAGCAAGAGCTTCCCTTCCCCACCTCGAATCACTGAAGTATAGTGCAGTAGAGTATCTTACAGAACTGTCTTTAATTCTGACATGAATGGATCTTTAATCTGCTTTTCAGTGAACTGAGGTCTTAACTCCTCAGTGTGGGACAGAAAACATTTCCCCAACATGGCTCTGCCATTTCTTGGCAGATGACCATATCTCTTGATTCATCTGGGTCAGCTTCAGGTTTTTCCAGCATGGTTAACCATCTCTGTTGTTGTCTGTTGTTTGTGTGTATGGCGGGGGGGGGGAGGTATTAAAAAGATCACTTTTCAAACTTTAATGTGGCCTGAGAGATATCTTAAATGAGGACCTGAGTTTTTGAACCCTAAAACCCCTGTTTAAAATAAAAGTTGGAGCCGGGCGGTGGTGGCACACGCCTTTAATCCCAGCACTTGGGAGGGAGAAGCAGGCGGATTTCTGAGTTCGAGGCCAGCCTGGTCTACAGAATGAGTTCCAGGACAGCCAGGGCTACACAGAGAAACCCTGTCTCAAAAAACAAAAACAAACAAAAAAATAAATAAAAATTAAAAAAATTAAAAAAAATAAAAAATAGAAGTTGGACAAAGTGGCATACGTTTTTAATGTCAGCGCTGGGGAGGTAGAGGGAGACAATGGACTGTAGAGCTCACTACTCAGGTAATCTAGCCTAATCAGTAAACTCCAGTGGCCAGTAAGAGGCCATGTCTCAAAAACAAGGTGGACATCTCCTGGACTGACACCTAAGGTTGACCTCTGGCCTCCACACACATGTGCATGCACCCTTGCATGTGCACATACAAATGCACAAATTCATATACACACACACACACACACACACTAAAATAAAGTGTCTCGATTAAATAATAAATAGTGGGATTTCCCTGTATGCTTACCTAGCCCTGCCCCTGGAACATAATCAAATGTTTCCCATGAATACCTGGATGTGTCTTCTAAGTTTTCCTTCTGTCTGGAGCAATCACTCTATTCTCCCAGCCCCAGGCAAATGCCATATTTCCCTTCAAAATCAGACTATGCATTTCTTGGGCCTGCTTCAGCTGCTAAGTTACACCAGAAACACACACACACACACACACACACACACACAGCATTCAGAATCCATGTATTTGGCATGACGTTTTTTAGTGGCCCTTAGTAGGCACTGTCCTATATTGTAGCTATTTGTATAGCTATTTCATTTTTCCTTAGTAGATGGGAAGGTAGGTCCTATAGAAATTGCCTAGGAATTAAACGTCTTCCTGCCCCCTTCACTTAGTAGATAACACACTGTACTGGCTGGTTTTGTGTGTCAACTTGACACAAGCTGGAGTTATCACAGAGAAAGGAGCCTGCCTTGAAGAAATGCCTCCGTGAGATCCAGCTGTAAGGCGTTTTCTCAGTGATCAAAGTGGGAGGGCCCATTGTGTGTGGTGCCATCCCTGGGCTGGTAGTCCTGGGTTCTATAAGAAAGAAAGCTGAGTAAGCAGAGGAAACAAACCAGTAAGCAGCTCCCTTCTATGACCTGTTCATCAGATCTTGCTTCCTGACCTTCTTGAGTTCTAGTCCTGACTTTCTTTGGTGATGAACAGCAATGTGTAAGCTGAATAAATTCTTTTCTCAACAACTTGCTTCTTGATCATGATTTTGTATAGGAATAGAAACCCCAACTAAGATACACACTATGGTGGTTTGAATGAGAATGTCCCCCATAAGCTCAGATGTTTGAACACTTCTTCTCTGGTTAGTGATACTGTTTGGGTGGACTTGGGAGATGTGGCTTTCCTAGAGGAAGTATGTCACTGTGGGCAGGCTTTAGTATTTAAAAGCCACGCACCATTCCCGGTTTGCCTTTTGCTTCCTGTTTTCAGTTCAAGATATGAGCTCCCAGCTTTCAGCTCTAACCACCATGTCTCCATTCTGCCATCACCGACTTTCATCCTTCTGGAACAGTAAGCCCAAATAAACATTTTCTTCTATGAGTTGCTTTGGTCATAGTGTTTTATCACAGCAATAGAAGTAATGGACACACAGCCAGTATGTATATAGACATTTCCTATCAGGTTTTATCTAGGAGCAGGAGGAGGAAGAAGAGGAGGAGGAAGAGGAAGAGGAGGAAGAAGAGGAAGAGGAGGAGGGATAGGAGGAGGAGGAGGAAGAAGAGGAAGAAGAGGAGGAGGAAGAGAAGGAGGAAGAGGAGGAGGAAGAGGAGGAAGAAGAGGAGTAGGAGGAGAAGGAGGAAGAGGAGGAGGAGGAGGAAGAGGAGGAGGAGGAGGAGGAGGAGGAGGAAATAATCTCCCAATTTTGTCTTCTTTCTTTAGCTCTTTTGAATAACTCAAAGAGCACTGACAGCCACAAGGAGTCAGGTATTAAAATATAGACTCTCAGCCTAAGAAAATAGGATGACCTTAACCTGGTTCTGTGTCAAAACAAGGACACAGATGTCATCATGCAGTTATTTATTGAGCTATCTTCTCTCTTCTCTGCTGGTAGCATGCCTAGGCAAGGCTCAGGTAATCCACAGCCTGGCTGCAGGGTGAAGACCCTGCCGATGTTTCCTTCCCAGCTCTTCCTTTCTTCTACTGGAAAGCAGGGCTCACAGTAACATGGAATGGTCATGGCCCAGGGTGGTGGCTCACACTCTGGACCTAGAGGGAGTCTAAGTTTTATCTCTAGCCAGGAGGCACAGTTTGATTTACAGACAATTTCTGTGGCTGGAAGAATGGCTTAGCATATGGCAAATGGCCTCAGCACAGACGCTAAGGAAGGAGAACAGCAGCTATGGCTGGAATAATGCAATTTTCAACCTGCATGGGAATTTCTGTCCTGAAACTGTGTGTTTCAGATAGGATCTCATGTGTCCCACACTGGCCTCAAACTTACTATGAATTTGAGATGACCTTAAATTTTGATCTTCTTCCCTCTGCTATCAAAGGGTTAGATTTATAGGTGTGTACAGCCCAATGTGATAGCTAATTCTGAGTCGACTTGACACAAGCTAGCATCGTTGGAGAGGAGGGAACTTCAACTGAGAAAATGGCTCCATAAGATTGGGCTGTAGGCAAGCCTGTAGGGTATTTTCTTATTAATAACTAACGGAGGAGGGCCCAGCTCATTGTAAATGATGCCATCCCTGGACTAGTGGTCCTGGATTGTATAAGAAAGCAGAGTGAACAAGCAATTCCATAAGCAGTACCCCTCCATAGACTCTGCATCAGCTCTTGCCCCCAGATTCTTACCCTGCTTAAGTTCCTGTCCTGACTTCCTTCAGTGATAACAGTGATGTGGAAGTGTAAGCCAAATAAACCCTTCATCTTTGTTTTCCTCATGGTGTTTCGTCACAGCAATAAAAACCCTACAGAACTTCCAGGAGTGGTTTCTTCCCATGCCCATCCCACTGAAGCAGACAGCCTTCTCCTGCCCCCAATTCTATCACACCAACCATGTTTTAACCACTGAATCAGCGTCTCTGAGCATGGAGTCCAGGCATAAGTTTGCTTTCCCCTTATAAGTCTGGAAAACCAAAGAGATGAAGTCCTCTGTCTAAGAAGGTTCATAAGTGATAAGACCAAGCAAAAACCATCATCCTACCAGGTGATGTCTTCCAGGACCCAACAGCCAGGAATGCTGAGAGGACATTATGGTATTGCTTTCCTTAGCATACAGCATAAGTCAGGGACACCTCAGTGTGTCCCCTGGGACTCTTGTGTTTACTCAATTCCCCCTTGGGAATAGTTAAGGTAAAAAAAATTAAAATACATAAATATTAAGCTGGGCATAGTGATGGATGCCTTTAATACCAGCAATAGAGAGGCAGAGGCAGATGGATTTCTGTGAGTTTGAGGCCAGCCTGGTCAGGATGTATATGTGTATATGTGTATGTATATGTGTATATGTATTTACACACATTATACATACACACACACACACACACATATATATACACACACACACAGTACATATATTTAAATGCATATAAAACAATATACATGTTTAAACGCGTGTATACACATTATTTGCCCTTTTCAGTGTTCTGACTTATACACAGATAATTTGGCTGATGCCTCTGAGACCAGTCAAGTCATCAATCCCAAGCTGTATTTGCTGCTGTAGAATTCTTTCCTGCCATACAGTTGTGGTCAAAGCCAACAGAGTATTATTTAACACTGACTTTTGTGAACACGTAAAACCCAACCAATTTTATCAGATTTTAATAACTCAGTAAGAAGCCCCTTAGTAATTATCTTAACAGACAGAATTCATACTCACAAAACCACTGCCCGACTCGCCTCTGTAATGACCAAAAGCATGTGTATTATTATCTAACCTGCAAGCTAAACTAGACACTTGTTTTTACAGAGTTTGATTTTTACTTAAAAAAAAAAAAAAGATCAGGGGCTGGGGTGTGTGTTGCTCAGTGGATAAAACACTTGCACAAGTGTGAAGACCTGACTCCAGTGCCTCAGGCATCTACACGAAGGTGACAGAGTAACCCCACATCTAACCCCAGTGGGCCTACAGAAAAACGAGTGGTGGGTACAGGCATCTCTGGAAGCCTGCAGGCCAGCTAGCCTACACCACAATGATCAACAAGAGACCCTGTTTCAAACAGTGTGGAAGACAAGGGCTTTCTCTGACCTCTACACGCCTGTACCACCACCACCCCCCCACACACAAGCACATGCACACTTAAAGAAATAGACAAATGATGTTTGGCAGATATTTCCTCAGGGTGTGGGGGGGTGGAGGATGGACAAAGTAAACCTACTGTTTCAAGGAAAGCTAAAAGTGTCTGTGACTGGTGATAAAATCCTACCCTTTCCACTTAGTATTCAGCACCTTTCTGAACTAGAACATTTCGATTTCCTCAGATATTCTTGCTCCTTAAGCTCTCTGTGTCTGTGTCTCTCTCTCTCCTGGCATTCTTCCCATGTGTGCCTGTGTGAGGGCAGATTCTCTTCACCTACTAAAACAGTGTATTGCATCACACTGGCTGCAGACCCAGAGCCAAATCTCCAGCTGTCTTTTATTAAGTCTCATGTTAAAGATACCTGGGAAAGTGTAAAACAATGTCCTTCAGAAAATTTTACTTTGTTTGGAAAATGTGCTTAGTTTTAAAATAAATATCCTATATACGCTAAGGTATGATGGATTAATTTTGGATTAAATAAATAAATATTTGAATTTTGTCTTTTGGTTTTGATGTAATGTTAACAAGGTACTTTGGTATCCTCAGTTGATTTGAAATGTATAAAGGAATCTCGATACCAAAATGGTTTCACCATCTCCACTATGGTACAGTTCTGGGGGCACAAACCTAGAAGCCCATCTAGTTACAGTACTTTTGACCTCTTTTCATTAATATGGAAATGATAAATTTAGAAAGAGCCAAGAGAATTCAAGTCAAGATGGCAATAAGCTGCAACAAGCAGAACCATCGTGGCGCACCCGTTTAATCCTAGCACTTGGGAGGCAGAGGCAGGAAGATTTCTGAGTTCAAGGCCAGCCTGGTGTACAGAGTGAGTTCCAGGACAGCCAGGGCTACACAGAGAAACCCTGTCTCAAAAAAACCAAAAAAATCAAAAAAACAAAAAACAAACCAAAAAAAAAAAAAGACAAAAAGAAAAAACCAACCCAACAGCTTTCCAACAGAGTGGAAGATTGCTGCTGTCTCTCTCACCAAAAGGAAGGGCCCACAGGATGAAACTCAATTGATGAATTGTTCAGGGAGCTCCTTCTTGGCGGATTTAAGTAGGAACCACTGTGAGACCCATAGGTCTCTCTGTCAGCATCTTTATAAGTTTCTACATCCCGCTGGCCTTACATGGTTTTAGTTGGCTACCACTGACACCCTTTCTTTGAGCTTCCTTTCCCATTCCAGAATGTGTGGTACAGCTTTGCATGGAATGCCTCTCTGAGGTGGCCCGGGCAGGGGGTGGGGATGGGGCATCTCTCATGGCTCCTTGGCTCTCTTCAGTTCTTAACATAATGCCAGGTATCAACAGGTAGTTCCTAGGAGATTGCTACATGACCGATTAGGGTGAAGGATTTGGATCGAAATAGTTCATTGATACAATGTTTCTCTCTACCCCACTGTCTCCTCAGTTTTCTCTAAGCATACACAGACCTAGGCCTCAGAGTCTGAAGGCTCCTCTAGCTTATTCCAGCTCTATGGTTTCTTCCCTTCATCGTTTTGGAGAAATTACTTAACTCATTTGCACCCCAGTTTTGTATGTGGGGTGTCACTAAACTGTTTTAATGTAGAAGCACCCAACAGACTCTGGTATTTTGACCAGTGTTCTCCTCCTTTTCTGTGTGGTGCTTAAAGATAAAGGTCAAGGATACATCAACCACAAAGCAAAACTCAAAGCATTCATTAGCCAGTAGAAAGTTGGTTCTGTTAATCCACTTCCTTTCTCTCTTCACTCAATGTATGGAGGGAGGAGTGAAATTTTTATGTCAATTAAAATATGTGCTGTAAAATTATTTTCAGCTAAATCATGACAATCTGATATATTTAATTTAGTTATTAACTTATTTTCAACACAGTTACTGTCTCTACTTTAAAAATTTATATTTTTTTCTCTCCTTAATACATAGTGTATTTTCAGAGAAAATCTTGCTAGGAAGACAAGAGTGGCTTTCAATCTGCAATCTTCATGCCTCAGCCTCCTGAATGCTAGGATTACACGTGTGTGCCGCCACACCTGATTCTCCTTGGGTCTCGTGACTCGTCTTTGTTCTCATGCGGCTCTGTGTACCTCCTGGCCTTGATCTCTTTTCACTTCTCTCCACATTGTTCCTGGTACCTTCAGGGTTTCTCTGGTATCAGCAGGTTAGAGCATCTGAATGACTTGGGATTTTCCTGTCATCCACAATGTTCTCTGGTGCTTCCTGTAAACTGGTAACGAAGGACAGAACTCCTGGAATTAATTGCAAAGGTCCATGAAGGAAATGATGGGTGTAATGTAAAGCTGCTTTAAAGGCCACTTTTTATTGGGTGAAAGTTTGGATTTAGCTGGAGAGACATGAACCAAACTGATGAGGGAAAGGAAGGGGAGCAGTGAGAGGGCTTGGTAGCTCACATCAGAGTGATGCCTATCTTCGAAAATGTATTTTAATCCCTCCATCTAGAAATGGAGATTTATGAAAGTCAATGTTTATTTTTAAGTAATTTTACTTATTTGTCTTATGTGTATGGGTGTTTTGTTTCCATATGTGACTGTGTGCCTTGTGTGTGCCTGGTACCTGCAGAGGAGTTTCAGATGGTTGTGAGCCACCATGTGGGTATTGGAGATTGAACTTGGGTCCTCTGGAAGAGCAGACTGACTATATTATTAGCTATTGAGCTGTCTCTTAGGCCCTTGATTTAAGAATTTTAAATAGAGTTCTCAGGATCCCTCTCTCTCCCTCCATCTTTGTTTTGTTTGAAATGGGCTCTATTCTATAGCCCAGTGTGTCCTTGAACTTTCTGTCATCCAATGTCTTACCCTTCTCACTGCTAGAGTCACAAATGTGAACCACAGTGGTTGTCAGGATGCTCCTACACACCTCTGGGGAACTAAGGGTGACTTGGCCTTGACATTCCACATTCTTGAAGAATACTCTGGCAAAGAGTTTCTGCTTCATCCAGATCTGAATAAGTGTGTGAAATAGGCTGCTGCCTTAAGCTCACCTCCCCAAGCTTCTATCCCAGGCAGAGTGTAGGTCATAGCCAAGATCAATGCATCTAGAAGCTGGTTACCACCCAAACAAGGCATCCTTGAAGTTCTTTCTGACTAGGTGAGCAAGCCTTCCCTCCAAGCTCCCATGATCGAAAGACTCATGAGCATATGTTGGTCGAGAAGGCAAAGGGCTTCCCTCAGAGAGGGTGAAGGACTCAGACCACAGTATTTGAACTATATCTAACTGTCTAACTCACCCCTCTGGAATTAGGTAACCATACATATTTTACATAGGAAACAGTTTGTGAAAAGTCTAAGCATTTCATCCAAGCCCAGGCTAGACACCCAGCTTTCACTTTCTGAATATATGGCCTCTAAGCTGAAAGATACACAGTACACAAGCAGCCATATTACAATACAGCCAAATACCTTATACAACGGTACCAAGCTATTATTGGGACTGCAAGGCCTTCAGAAGGATCCACGCAGGGAATGAGTCGGGGAGACATGTCAGATGCAGGCTCCATGTGACTCCAATCAATACAGAAGAGTCATAGGAGCGCTGTCCCTCTTGGAACAGGGAGTACAAGCTCATCTCGATTCGGAGTTCTTCCCTGTTGGGCCAAAGCAGGACACCTGCCTTGATCCATTAGTCAAGGTGACATGTGGACACTGGTTTCCAGCCAGTGGAGCTCATGGCTGTGCGTTAGATTTTTTAGTCATATTAGGGAGGAAATGGTGCCAATCTTCCTACGTACAACCCCACTGTGATGATGTTATAGTTTCTTGCCAAGAAACACCACTTCTTGGAGGGAAGAACGGAAGGTGGAAATGACATAATTATATTAGTCTCAAAAAAAGTAAGACATTATTATTATTTTTTTAAGCTATGTGCCTTCTTGGTATAGTCTTTAAAAAGAGCCTCTGTTTTCAGTACTGTTTTAGAATGTTGTGGTAGAATGCTTTTATTACTAGTATACAATGTCTTTAAAATTCACACACACACAATGCTCTTTGAAATTCATGAGCACTAAAGCTAACTTAAACAGCTAGATAAAAAAGTAGGCTATAAAACAATTCCTTCTTAGTGTTCTTTGTACTGGACATTTTCTCCAACAACAAGATGTGACAAATGTCGGTGGTCAAGCCCACCCTCACTTACCTGTTTATCTTCTTCCTAGCTGTACCCAGAGCGACGCCGCTGTTTACCAGGTCTCGGCAAGAAGCTGCGTGGGGATGATCTGCTGTTCGGCATCCCTTGAGGTCCAGTGTCTGCAGGACCCACAGGTCTCTTCTGATCTAGGAGGCGGCAGAGATGTGGCTGGTGAGCATGAAACAGAGATACGTGAAGAAGACAGCATAAATCACACGGACGAGAAATGGAATCTTTGTAAGAAAGAAGACAGTGTGGCCCCAGGGGCTTGTATGTCAGCTGATTCCTCCCCCGACAAATTCAACCATTTGAGTTCACCCTGGATAGTGGCCAGTGGTGACTCTGGTGCTTCCAATTCTGAAAATACCCAATATGTTAAAGAGACAAGACAAAGGTCAGAGCCTTTCAATTCAGATAACATGCAAGAAAATTCCGTTAATTCAAATAACACTATTGAAAAACAAGATGTATCCCAGTTCAGGACAGCGTATGCCACTGTGCCAGGATTAACTGATGATGGCCTAGGATACAAAGAATCTAACAAGAGTATCACGCCTAGTCATCAAACCCCCAAAGCACAGAAATACATCAGTTTCAGTCTTCCACTGCAGGAGGCAACCCCGTGTCCTTACCCAGGTGACAGCAACTCCATCAACATGCAGCCGGGACCCCAGGTTTCCAGCGAAGACTCTGACAGTGACTACGAACTTTGTCCAGAGATAACCCTAACCTACACGGAGGAGTTTTCAGATGATGACCTGGAGTATCTGGAATGTTCCGATGTTATGACGGATTACTCTAATGCGGTTTGGCAAAGGAGCCTGCAGGGAACTGACCGAGTTTTTTTATTAGAAAGCGATGACGAAGAGATGGAATTCAATGAGTGTGGTCAGGGTGAGTGTGAGCATTTCTTCAGTGAAATGGGTTGTGGGCCTCAGGTGTCAGGTGGCATGTGGTCTATGAATGTCGCCACTGGCTTCTGTAGTTATCACTCACAACCCCAGGAAGTAGGGGTCAGGAGCAGCGGAACCTCCAGGCATAGTCCGTTACCCCTGCATTCAGAAATGACTCTTACCTTGGGACCTCACCAGGATGGAACGGCTAAGATGACAGAACCGGGGAGGGCTCCACTCCCTACTGCTTCTGAGGCTGTTGAAAATGATTGTTCAGGAATTCGGGGAGAAACCAGAGACAACCCTGAAGCAGGAGAGGAATTCTCCAGGGACTATCTACAGACCATGGATAAGGCAGAGACGGAAGCATCGGTGAAGCCCTTGTCTGGGGGCTCAGATAAGGCAGAGGTGAAGCAGGGTTTGGAAAGTCTGGCTGGGGAACACTCAGACGCAAAGTACCCAGGCAGCAGGAAGGCAGCTCTGAGACCCACCAGGGCGAGGCGGCCCGGAATGAAGGCAAATGCCAAGAAGCAGCTGCTGAAAGACAGTGCCCCCAAAGGCACTCTTGATCTCCTCCCCAAGGAACCGACTAGGCAACCCTTAGCTGGGAGCTATGGACAAGAGTCTACACACACGGAGGCAGGAGCAGGTCCTGGATGGGATTCCCACTTCCACACAGAAGTGTGTATCCCACTTCCTGCAGAGCAAGACTCCAAAACCCCTCGACCACCAGCAGACCGACTTTCAAAGGAAGAGGACAGCAGCTTCGAGGGAGGAGAGGCACTGCTTGATAAATTCTTTGAAGCAAGCCAGATTCCAGACCAGACTGACCGTCTTCAGGTAAGACCCGGTTTTTGAAAAACTATGAGAGAAAAGTGTGTGTGTGTGTGTGTATGCATGCATGTTTTCTTTACTTCACACTCGTAATTCTTATACTATAATGGAAATCAAAATACCTATTCCGGTGCTGTCGGGGTACTTGCGAAAGACAGCTGCCGTTTCTGCACTGAGGAAGGAAATCTGGCTTTGAAAAAAGGCCCAGATAAACCCTAAGCCATCCTAATTATAGCATAAGAGTAGTGGGGGTGAGAGGCTCTAATGGGGTTCTGGACAGCTGGAAAAAGAAATCTGATATTTTGCCTGTTGCATGTGTTTTACTAGGTAGGCTGTGCATGCTGCTCTCAAACCTTCTGAAGTAAAAGTAAAGGCGTAGCCTTTAAAGGGAGGGGAACCCATTCTTTTTGGTCACTTTTTTCAGACTTTGAAAACAGTTGACTTCAGCTTTAGTCAGAACTTGTAACATGAGTGGCAGGATTCCGGTGGGACTGAAAAAACTTACAGGATCCACTTGCCACGCTGGAGAAAGGAGGCAAAGTTGATCTTGCTGTGTGATAGGAGGCTTTTAATTAGATGTTTGCTTTATTTTGCTTTCCTTAGTCCACAGAGTATAAAAGAGGACAAGAAAATGCCAGAAGGAAAATGTATTATCCCCTAATGGTAATTTGGGTATGATTTTAGTGTTGATTTGAAAGAGACAGAATTATAGGAATAATTAATGCATGAAGAATACTAGGTTTCATTTATCACTTGCATTTTTAATTATACAGTTTATAATAGGTTCTAGAAGAGTTTTGGACTGATTGTGTACTGTGGTCGAGATTTGACTTTGGAAACAAATGTCTTTAGAAATGCCTGTATATATGTTTTTCTGCATGCATCTATCTATCTATCTATCTATCTATCTATCTATCTATCTATCTGGATATACATACATACATACATACATACATCTCCACTCTTATTATTATTACCCTTTTTATATACCTCTTGCTATTCCTTCTCCCTAGATTTGTAGAGAAGCTCACATTCTGTACTACCTGGAAAGCTATAGCTAAAACCTGGTACTATTTAAACAAGGGTTTAATCTTGAAGTGTCAGTGATAACCCTTTCCTGTCACAATTGCAGCATGTCTCTTTCTGGTTATAAGTGCTCAATCTTTTCCAGCTGAGCATCCCTCTACAGTGGTCTGTGCAGTTAGAACATATTTCCTTATAGATTACCTTTTCTATTCAAGGATGCAGGCACGAAAAGCTGGCTAACATGGAGTAAGCGAAAGAAGGGAAGGGGATATTGGCAATGTCTGCTTTAGACTCAACCCTGTGAGAAGTAGGCGCTAGTCCTGTTAACTGCAGAGAGGAAGGAAGAGACCCCTGCTTTCCTCAGGTTTGTGTTCTGACCTGAATTGCAAATAAGCAATTCAGTAAGTTCACTGCTTTATTGAAACTGCAGCTAAATAAAATGCATAATCTTTGGGGCCAAGCCCGCCATGGGCCGTCTGTCAGAGCTCTTTGTGAATCGGTATCCACCAGACCTTGACTGCCCGTTTGTAGTGCGACTAGGCAATTAATGACTATCATGACTTTCTTGTTTAGAACACCCACTGAAAATTTTGCATTTTCCGCAGGGAGTGGGCCTGTGCATCACCTTGCACTGGTCAGTAGCAAAGCTGACTTTTCACACAAGGGTCAGCTAGAAACTCAGATGGAACCTGGTTCCATGAGCAGTTCTGTGCAGCCTTAAGCAAAAGTGGGACGTTTGTATCAGTGATATTTCTTCTCTTTAGATTAAAGCCTGAAGATTTTCCCCTCTGGGATTGGCATATGTAAAAATGCTGATTCTTTTACCAATGTGAAAAGTCCCTACCTAATTATAAGAAATATTTTTTGTTTGTTTTTTACAAACTATAAAACACAGTCAACAGATAGTAAATGGCTAATTATTACAGCAAATTTGATCCAGAAATATGGGAGTCACTGGGACCTTATATAATATGATGCAGAGAAAAATAACTTTTTTCCATAACTAAGTCCAGAGAATTTTAAAATATTCTCTGACTTTTGAGGCTTACACACCTAAGGATTTTTGAATAATTTAAAATCTGTCTTAGGATTCATATTAATAACTTTTTCTGCCCTCAAGTCTAGACTAATCCGCTTACCTTGAGCTGTTATTTTGTAGGAAGAGGATGGCATCTTATCGGTTAGAATTTTGTCTTCATCTGTACATCAGGTTTAGTGTTTTAAGGAAAATTCCATGCCTCTAATTGCCTGTGTTATTCTGTAAGGGCTTCTTGCAGAATATCTCTCGTCTGACACATGTGTGCCCAGGTGACTTTACTTTCTGTCTTCCCTCATCTCCTTCCAGATGCAAAGCCATCTTGTTAGGTGTTGTCTTGAAATAGTTACCGACCCAGGCTAGGATTGGAAAGCCCCCAGTTTCTCTACATTTATGGAAGATCCCAAAGCTCCTTCCAGTTTGGGAGTGGAAAATAGAGAAGGGTACCCCAGGCTAACTTGAATCCTCATCAAGGGTCATACTGCCAGCTCCTCATCTTGGTTTTGAGCTCATACTCTTGAGCCACGGCCTGAAAATCTGCCCATCTTAAGTTTCTTCCCCAGCCACACTGGAGTGAGCTACCCACGCTTTGAATTCAGAAGTGCTGTGTCTGCTTCACTTCTCCCCAGAGAGGTTTACATTTCTTTTTGAGGTCCCGAGACTACCAGTGTACAGTATGGGTGCGTAGTCTCCGGTCCTGGGAGTGAAGAGTCTTGCTGACGAGGAATTAGCACTAATGATAGAAAGTGAGCTAGCTACATGGGGGGGAGCTGCATTTGTTCAGTGTGCGTTGTACCAAGTGTTAGAGTCATGGCGCCCACGTAATAGGCACTCAACCGTCAAGGGAGCAAGTTGGAGATTAGCTGCCAGGTTAGGTAGGATTCCGATGAGTATTGATTACCTACCTCACTGTCTTTACTTTCCTGAGCACATTCTTTCTTTTGCTCAATATAAGACACTGCTGTCAACCTTCCACAAACAGGATGCACTTCGGTGGGCTCTCCTAGTCCTGTTAATGGTTTGGTTTATTCTATAGTTCAGCTGCATAAACTGGGGGTTGTGACCTCATAGTGAATATGAGAGTCAGGAAAAGTTTAGCAATGGTAAAAGGTTACCAAGTATGCAACCAAAAATTAATTAAAAATAAAATACATTAATTACATTATGTGCATTAATATAAATTCAGATATAATATATACATCATATAATTATATTATACACATTAATATACCCCGTTACATCCATCAGGAGTATTTATCACTGCAACAATGCAATTGGCCCAAATTGCATTGTGGGATATCACTGTGGCACTGGGTCGGAACACATTCGTGCAGCATTGTGCTGGGAACGGCAATACCCCACACAGCACCCCACACAGCACCCCACACAGCACCCCACACAGCACCCCACACA
>NW_021604684.1:5944847-5953773 GCF_004785775.1 Grammomys surdaster
CACCCCACACAGCACCCCACACAGCACCCCACACAGCACCCCACACACCACACAGCACCAACAAATGCTCCCACGCAAAGTTCAGATGGGGCCTTTCGTAGCTTAGGAACGTCAGTGTTTTTACCATACATATACAGTTTTCTGCTCGTATAGAAATAAAAAGAAATATGGAAGCCACAACTTTTCATATTTTCCTACTCTATAATTTTTCAGCATGAATGTATCCAATTAGTGTGTCTTCGGATTGTATTATGCTATAATGTTTGGTCTTATTGACTTGAGTTTCATAAAAACAACAACAATAACAACAACAACAACAACAACAACAACAAAGACCAATGGGGGGACCGTGGAGATGGCCCATCAGTAAAGTGCTTCTTGCACAAACACGAGGACCAGAGTTTGATCTCCAGTCCCTGTGCAAAGACACAGGGTGCTTGTAATTCTAGCACTGGTGAGCTAGAGACAGAAATCTCCTTGAGGCTCGATGGCCAACTAGTACAACTGAATCAACAAGCGCTAGGTTCAGTGAGAGACTTCTCAAAAAGTGCAGGGCCAGAGAGATGGCCCAGTGGTTATGGGCATATATTGCTCTCACAGAGGACCTGGGTTCAAAGTGGCTGTCAGCTCTAGGGGATCCCAAGCCTTTGGCCTCTGCAGGCACCTGAACTCACATGCACGTACTCCATAACCCTCTTATAAACGTATACATAATTTAACAATAATTAAAATGAATCTTAGAAGTATTAAGGTGGATGGTGACTGAGGAAGATGCCTGATGTTGGCCTTTGAACTCCATGTATGCACACCCATCTCTCTACCATATGAACACACATACATACACAAATCCTTAAATTTTAGCTTGGGGTTGGGACAGAATGTAGGGTTTTTTTTCCCAGAAAGAGTGCTAAAAATGATTTTGCCACCTTGTATTACATATGTATGTAAAGTGGCAGTCTCAGCCTTGACAAGTATAAAATCAAAATAGCCACTAACTTTGAAGAACATTCAAGTTGATGTCCATCTTGTAGTATCAAACAGCCAGCCAATATTTCATTACGGCCACCTCCTTAGTATGTAAATTTGCTTGTATTCTTTGTAACAAGGGTAACAATGCATATTTGCCAGAGGACTGATGCAAAATATTCTTTCTTTATTATGTATCATCAGTAAATGCTTGATTTGTATATTTGTTTTATGTGCATATATGTGCATATTTTTATATGTATATTTGCACATAAAATAAGTATACAAATCAAGCATTTATACACACACACACACACACACAGAGTCATACAATCTTTTGTGCTAAGAAGGAGTTGGGAGAGCAAAAAGCCCCTGTTTAGCTTCCATACCTTGCACCTTGATTCCCTCCTGAACACTAGTGATTAAAGTGCAACTATGGATTTAATGTCTTGGTGGACACATTCCTTGGGGAAATGGCCTCTGATTGCTGGAGGAAGGGGTCTCATCCCTGGAGGGAGCATGTCTATAGGTGTCGCTCCAGCAGGAAAGTGGCCAGTCTGTGGTGCATGGGTGACCTCAGGCCAGGTGGAGGAGCTGTAATCCTGGAGGTGGGGTTTCTCCACCTACATGTCAGATGGGGCTCTCCATCCTGGTGAATACTGGGCTGAGGCTTCAGCAGTGCTGGCAGCAGCTCAGACCACAGCAGCTGCTTCAATGCCTCTTCCCTGTGCAGTCATTGACTCAATGGGAGGGACCTCCAAATCCTTAGATGGGACCTGCTAATCCAGCAGGTGCCTAAGAAATAGGAATGCCAGCTGGAATCCCTCTGCAGTCTGCCTTCCTAACCTCAGAGACTCCTGAGAAGGGAGTAGCACCCAAGCAATACCAGTATTGTCAGGTGGTGGGTGGGCGCTCCACAGCTGCAGACATCCACCTAGATGTGTCTCCCATGAGCAAAAGGGGTACTATTGAACAGTGTGGGCTTGAACACTTGATTTGTTCACTGCCCTACTATTTTCTATGATGATATAAACCCTTTCAGATTCTGTTTTTTCACCTGTAAAACAAATAGTGATAATATCACTGTAATTCCTGCTCCAGAAACTCCAACATCCTCCTCTGGCCTCTCAAGCTCCAGGCACATGTGTTACACAAACATGTATATAGGTACTCAGACATACACATACAATTATAAAACTAAAGAAATCTTCTTTTAAAAATGGTATCTACATATCTCTATAAGTTTGAAACAAGTCTGGTCCACATAGTGAGTTCCAGGCCAGTCAAGGCTATGAGTTTGGTGGCTTGTCTCAAAAAAACAAAATAAAATTGAAAAATACAAACAAAAACATCAATAATGTCTGAAGGATTCAAGTTTATATGTTATGTGCCCAGTGCAATTAGTAAGTAATGATATTACTATTCTTATTTTATTATTTATCTCCTTTTTTGTTTTTGTCGTTAGATTTTGGCCATGCTAAGGATTGAATCTAAGGCTTTGCATACAGTAAGCAAGTACTCTACTACTGAGCTACATCTCCATTCATGATGCTTGTTTTACTAAAGACTTCTTGAGGGCTAGCTACAAATGTTTTCATACTGGTATTTATTGAATTTTCTTGAGACACCTGTATATTCACATAAGAAATGATTCAGAATAGCTTCATCATAAAGACCTCTTGGTTTCCATGAAATACTTAACTGTACCCACATCCTCCTTGCTTCCCTCTCCTTTTCTCTTCCCTGGTGACTGCTGATCTATCCTCCAGTCCTAGAATTCTATGCAGATCAAATCAGAAAATATGTAATCTCCTGAGAATGTTTTCCCTTAGCACAATCCCCAGGGATTCATCCAAGTTGTGTGTATCTGAAGTCCATGCCTTTTCTTGCTAAGTAGTCTCGTGTGAGGTTTGTGAGTGAATCCTGGAGTTTGCTTAATGACTTACTGGCTAAAGAACATTTGGGTTGATTTCTACTGTTTTTTTTGGTGTGTTTTGTCATGAATACCACATTTGTTATGTTCTTACTTCTCTGACACCAGTGCTGGTGCTCTGTTTTCATTCTTAATGCTATGTAAAATACTTAGACAAAAAGCAACTTAGAGGAGAAGGAATTATTTTGATTCTCAATTCCATGTCACAGGAAAGTCACACTTAAAGCAGGAAGTCATATCACATCCACAGGCAAAAGCAAGTAAATATATACAGCTCGCTTGCTTGCTTATATTCAGCTCTATTTCTTTGCTCTCATACAATTCAGCACCTTTTGCCTAGGGAATGGTGCTGCCCACAGTGGGCTGAGCCAGGAGGATGGAAAATTCTACACCACCGTGAGCTAGCTATATAGTAAAGTCAAGGATGGCCTGAACATATAATAACCCTGTCTAAGAAAGTCCCAACAAACCCCCAAACCCAAATGAAAACAAAATGGTGATTGAACAGTTCTCAACATGTGGGTCTTGATTCCTTTGGGAGTAACCCTTTCACAGGGGTCACCTAAGACCACCAAACAATACAGATATTCACAGTACAATTCAGAACTGTAGCAAAATTACAGTTATGAAGTAACAACAAAAATAATTTCATGGTTGGGGGTGGGGAGCTTACCACAACATGAGGAACAGAATTAAAAGTCACAGCATTAGGAAGGTTAAGAACCACTGTGATAGACACATAGAGACACGAACCTTGAAGTTTACACAGTGCAGTTCATACTAAGTAATAGATCTCTGTCTGCCAACTGCCTCCTTCCCCAACTGGTCCCCAGTTGTACTGCAGCTGTTCATCTTCTGTGCTAAGCAGATTTGAACCCCTGGAGGTATGGATGCAACTCACTGTACATCTGAGTGCTTGGGAGTCAACACAAAAAATAGGCATATCTAAGTTTTAAATCTGTGTTGACTGACCTGCAACAGGCAAGGTTCATTGTAAATCTCCAGCAAATAATTCTAAGGGCCAGGAAGGCAGGAGAAATGAAAGCAGACTCCTTAAACTTTGCAATACAGGTTTTACACTTTCCACAACAAATAACAACTGTTTAACAGTGACTCCTGCTCTGGTGACAACGACTGGAAGGGCAGAGGCTACCCTGTCTCATCTCTCACAGCATGTGGCAGTTGAGCCTCTTGTCAACCCCACTCCAAGGCAGACCCAGAGAGGAACACAAACGTTTGTTTTGTTTTCAATCGCAAAACCGTTGAGCTACTTCTGCCAAACACCATTCACCATCTGGATGGGCAAGCTAGTGTTCAGGCTCCCTGCTTTCACTGTTCTAGGTGTAAGCAACCAAACAAAATAAATGCTTACAGCCTTGTAACTCTCTGTGAGGTCTGTGGGTCATATGGTTAGAAGTTTGGGCTTTCTAAGCCTCCTTGGCTTTCCTGCTGAGTCAGATTTCCATTTAACCCCATTCTCTAGGAGATTCCTGTGAGCTCTGAGGGTCCAGAAGCCCTGATTGGCAGAGTACAGCATCTTTCCTAGATTAGAAAGATTCTAAGAGGGCAGGATGAAGCACAGTGGTAGAATGCTCGCCTATCATGTTGGAGGCCCTGGCTTTCATCCCCAGCTTGGCAAAAGTGAATGAATGAATGGATGAATGAATAAATGAATGAATGAATATCTTAAGGCATAGTCCTCAATATTCGTGGAATCTCCTGGGGGTTCCTTGTGTTTTATTGCCAGAGAGTCCACTGTCATCAGGTCTGCAGTGAAGCTTGGTCTCTGAGAGTGATTAAAGCTTTCAGTTGATTCTTTAGTCTCCAAGGTGTAAGAGTTAAGCTGTACTGCAGAGCCGTGTGTGGTACCGTCTGAATACAGAGGTCCAAGTTCTGCCCTAGAGATTCTAATCTTAGTGCACTAGTCCCGTGGTAGGGCTTGGGCATGGGTGCCCTTATGGAAGTTCAGCTAGTTTCAGACACACCCTGGAAAGAAAGTCTTGAAGCCCACGTGGAGTGGATGCCAGGGTCATTCTGGGGGTGCCAAGTTCAATCCTGCTGAGCAGAGGTATGGAGACCTGAAGGATAGATTATTTAGTACCACTTTTCTAATGATGGTAATGGGGTTGTTCACTTGGAGCAGGCCTCTAAAGGACAGCAGCCAAACAGGACAAAACAAGATACAATTAGATACAATAAGATACAATGAGACAAGGCAAGAGCTCTGATACCGAGGCTGGACAAGGCAACCGAATAGGAGGAAAATCGTCCCAGGAGCAGGCAAAAGAGTCAGAGATACACACACTCCCTCTATTAGGGGTCCCATAAAACCACCAAGCTAACATTCATGACACACACAGGCAAAAGAGTCAGAGATACACCCACTCCCGCTATTAGGCGTCCCATAAAACCACCAAGCTAACATTCATGACACACACACACAGAAGAGCTAGTGCAGACCCACGCAGGCTCTGTGTTTGCCGCTTCAGTCTCTGTGAGCCCATATGAGTCTTGTTTAATTGATTTGGTGGGCCATGTTCTAAAGTCCTCCATCCCCTCTGACTCCTACTGACTCCTAGAATCTTTTTTTCCCCCGACCTCTTCTACAGGGCTTCCTTATCTCTGAGGGAGGGACCCAATGGAGATCCTTGATTTAGTCTCTCTCTCTCTCTCTCTCTCTCTCTCTCTCTCTCTCTCTCTCTCTCTCTCTCTCTCTATAATCAGACCTGAATTTTTAGTAAGTTCCCTGAGCGGCTCTTGAGAGCAGTGTTGTTCAGAAGCCATGTGCTTAATTAGGCAGATCCAGAGTGACTACTGCATGCAGTCTGGGCCGTTTCTGTAAAAACTGCCCAGTATGGAAACACCAACAGGAAGACTGGGGGCTTGTAAAGCTTAATCTTTGCCCTTAGAGGCGTAAGAGCCCCTCACCTGTCTGTGTGACTGAAATAAACACAAACCCTAGTTTATTGTCACTAATCCAGAACAGGTGTTCCATTTGCAGCTGAGTTTATTTTGAGGAGTACAGTAACAGGGATTCGGCTGGGAGCAGGGGAAGCTGGTAAGAGAAGGGCCATTAGGTCTTGAGGGTCTCTGTAACTCATCTCTCACTGCTGTCTTTGATTGGAGCTAGATGCCAGAAACAAGCTGTATTGGCTTTTTTGTCTTGTTTTGTTGTTTCTCTGTGACTGAATATGAGCTTGCATCTTTAAAGCAAGATTGGGGAAAGGACATTAAATTAACCGATCACAAATAGAGAGGTGATAAATCTGTGGTAATCAGAGCAGTGTGCTAGTAGCCACCAAAACATAGGTGAGTCGATATGAGTAGAGAATATAGGCTCAAATCCTGCACTGAAAATGGGTTTACAATAAATACAGCCTTTTGGCTTTTATGAAATATCAACATACCGAACGATGGCAACTAGGCGTCATGCAGGGACATAGCAACACACCCCAATGGATGCCAAACTATACAAATATTTTTTTAAAAAACATAAATAAATGCACAGCTTATAGAAAAGACCTATGATTGGTTAGCAGAAGCCAATACTATGGTTCCTGGCAGCTAGAAATACACAAACTTTGAAAAGATATCTTTTACCCATCCGATAAAATAAATTAAAATTTATGGGGCTAGAGAGATGACTCAGTAGTTAAGGGCACTCACTCTTCTTCCAGGGGACTGGGGCTCAGTTCCTAGCACTCACATCAGGTGGCTCACAATTCTAGCTCCAGGGGATCTGACACCCTCATGTGGAATACACACACACACACACACACACACACACACACACACACTCACACAGAGGGGAAGGCCAGATAGAGAGGCACACACATACAGAGTCAGACAGATAGAAAGACACAGACAGACACATTGATGAGGAGAAAGACAGAGGGACAGAAACAGACAGGGACAGAGACAAAAATTCTTTTTTTAAAACTCTCGAAGGATGAGCCAATAGGTTGAGATACAGGAATGTAGGCATATGGCAGCGGCTGTGTAGTTTGACATAGCTAAGAGGACTTGTTGCCTTGATGAAACAGTTTCGCTTCCCAGAATCTACCTTTAAGAAAAGTATTCACATGTTCCCACAGAGTCTTGTGACATTTGGGCTATGGAGTTCAGCAGGTGCATCCAAGCTTTTGCTATTGTGACACGATGCCATCATGTGCAAAGTTCATGCTCAGGAACTGTGACTCAGGTACAAAACAAATAATAGATCATAAAACATCTCATACTGCTTTAAATAAGTTTAGGATTTAGTGTTTGGGCACAACAGAAGTGCTTTCTGCTTCATACAGCCATGTGTGTGGGCCACAGGTTAGATATGCCTGAAAGGCAATGTTGAGAGAACTGTCTAAACAGACTATATATAGCCCATTCAAATGATGGACACACCACAATTTAGCATAGGTACAATGCAAAGTAATACACACTACATGGTACAGTGTGTGTCCCAAAGTCGATCTGTCATAGTATTTGTTATACCAAGTACAAACAAGTGCTGGGGGTGGGGAGGAACAAGAAACCCCTACACACTTCTGGTAGAAATATCAACTGGTATAGCCACTGTGGAAATCAATGTGGTTCCTTTTAAAACTAAAAATATAACTACATGTGACCCAGCTACACAGTCCTGGTGTTTGAATAGGTTTGGCCTCCATAGATTCATGTGTTTCAATACTTGTCATAGGGAGTGGGATTAGGAGGTGTGGCCTTGTTGGAGTGGGTGTGGCCTTGTTGGAGGAAGTATGTCACTGTGGGGATGGGTTTTGAGGTCTCCTAGGCCCAAGTTCTGCCCAGTGTGAGATCAGAGTCTCTTCCTGGCTGCCTTCAAGTCAAGATATAGAACTCTCAGCTCCTCCAGTGTCATGTCTGCCTGGACGCTGCCATGCTTCATGCCATGATGAGCATGGACTGAACCTCTGAAATTAAACAAGCCTCAGTTAAATGTTTTCTTTTATAAGAGTTGCTTTGGTCATTGTGTCTCTTTATAGCAATGAAGCCCTAACTAAGACACCTAAGTATGTACTCAAAAGACAGACATAATCATGGGAAGGAGGTAAGAATTCAATGATAGAAAATATTAATAATGTTTTAATATTTTAAGGAGATGGAATTAATTTTTTTAGATAAGTTTTCCCTATGTAGATATGGCTTGCCTAGAGTTTACTAAGTAGATGATGCTGTCCTTGAACTCACAAAGATCCTTTTGGTTTTTGCCTCATGAGTACCAGGATTAAAGGGTTAGATTGTTCCACCGTGCTCAGCTTTTCTTTAGAAACAGAAACGAAACTTGGAGCTGGAAATCTCTTCCTTCTTTTCTTTCTTTCTTTCTTTCTTTCTTTCTTCCTTCCTTCCTTCCTTCCTTCCTCCCTCCCTCCCTCCCTCCCTCCCTCTCTCTCTCTCTTTCTTTCTTTAGAAGAAAAAAAACAAAACTTGGAGCTGAAAATGTTTGCTGTTAGTTCTGGTCTGAGTAAGCATAACCTTGAGTAGCTTGCTTGCCCTTTTTCCTCAGTGGAAGAAACAAAACATAAATATCTTTAATTTCTGAGGCCCCAAATCTCAAGGAGTTCCTGATTTTGTTGCCTAAGTGAGCGTCAAATAAAGTGGAAGAAAGAACGAGCCTTTCTGAGCATAAGAAGGAAACAATGGGAAATCCAAAGATGTAAACATTTTGCACAAACCCCAACATAGGCTATATCTATCAACAAAAGCCAAGCCTGGTGGAGTGATTTACCGAGTGTAATCAAACTGCTTCACAGGTAAAGGTGGGAAGATCAGGAAAGAAAGTCATTCCCAGCTGCCAAGGGCCAGGCTTGGCTTGGAGAGGGGTTCTGAGAGAAGGGGTGTCTGGGAGCAACTTCCTGGGTCCAAGCTGGTGGCCTGTGATCTGCTGGAGACTGTGTTCCAGATTAACTTTACTCTGCTTTCTCTGGAGATCTCCAGACAGCACTCACTGGCTCTCACACTTGCTCTCCCTCCCCCTCCCCTCCCCTCTCCTCCCCCTCTCCTCCTTCTCCCCTC
>NW_021604684.1:5954173-5971587 GCF_004785775.1 Grammomys surdaster
TTTCCCTTCCCCCTTCCCCATCCCTCTCTCTCTCTGTTCTGCTCATGCTTGTTCTCCAAGCACTTCTCCCTGGCTAGTCTAGAAAATTCTCTGAATAGCTCATCTCTTGCAGATCATAAGCCAAGTCTTTTATTTTCCACATCAATCCAGTCATTTACTCCAGGTTTCCTTTGGATTATCTTATGAATAAACAGCCTGTGGCCCCCAACCCTTATTCTCAGGAGACAGCAAACGCCCATTTTCTCTCTTTCTCTTTCTCTTTCTCTTTCTTTCTTTCTTTCTTTCTTTCTTTCTTTCTTTCTTTCTTTCGTTGCCACTTCATTTATTGTTTTTATTTGCAGGAGGAGTTGAAACAAAAATTTAAGGGTGTTTTTCCCCCCAAACATGAATCATTCAAGTAAACCCAACTTAATTACTGAAATTAGCAAAGTAAAGGGAAGTATGCACAACCCAAGAGCGAAGGCTGGGGGAGGAGGGTGCAGTTGGCATCCGACAGATGCACGGATGCAGTGGTTCACCTGCTGGGGACCGCTGCCCCAGAAGGCAAGCACAAGGACCCATTAATGAGGATGCCCCTCCAACATCTGAAAATGTTTCAGCTCAAAACATAAGGCTAAAAAAGAGAAAAAAGGAAAACCCCAAAAACACAACCCCACAGACCACCCAGCCATGACCATCTTTAACCAATCGTAGGCATTTCTTTTCATTTTATAAAAAGATTAATAAAAAATATTTAAAAAATTATTTTCTCATCTCATATTTGTAAAGATAATAGAATTCAGAAGTTTCTTAGAAAAAAAAGAATGTATCTTCCATTTACACATTTTCTTTTAACATTGCAAAAGAATTCAGAGATCTGTCTACCTCTGTTAAGCAAAGAAGATAAAGAAGCTGGTTGGGACCCCATTCTGAAATGACCATTTCTACCTCACCTGGGTCTAACCTTACTCTGGGCTTCACAACTATCTGAAACTCCAGCTCCAAGGGATCCACCACCCTCTTTTGTCCTCCAAGGGCATACATATATGAAGGCAAAGTACACGTAAAATAAAAATAAATTCTAACAAAAATTAAAAATGGACAAAGTGACTGCCTTAGTTAGGGTTTTATTGCTGTGAACAGACACCATGACCAAAGCAACTCTTATAAGGACAACATTAATTATGGTTGTCGTACAGGTTCAGAGGTTCAGTTCATTATCATGGCAGGAAGCATAGCAGTGTCCAGGCAGGCATGGTGCTGGAGAAGGAGCTGAGAGTTCTACATCTTGACCTGAAGGTGACCAGAGTCGCAGAGCTTGAGTACTTAGGAGACCTTGAAACCTACTTACATAGTGACACATTTCCTCCAAAAACATCACACCTATTCCAACAAGGCCACACCTCCTAATAGTGCCACTTCCCATGGGCCAAGCATGTTCAAACCACCACAATTCCCAAGCAGTTCATGAAAAGATGCAAATTTGCCAGTCTCTTTCCTCCTCCCCCCCTCCCTTTGTCAATCTTCGGAGATTGCTCTGAAAGCTTTGGCAGCACAATAAGCTCATGAGCAGTCAGGTTCTCTGCTGCCCTTCTGGTGGATGTGCAGATTGGCGTGCCACTTCTGGCTGCCGAAGAGGCAATTTTTATCCATATCTTTAAAATGTGAAGGGTGGCTTAATAATAAGCCTAATAAAATTATCAGACCAACAGAGCCATCACAGTCTCTAAGAGTTTCATATGTGTCTAGTTTGTAGCAAAGTTAGTCTTAGCAGCCCTAAGTTCTTATGGATGGAAATGTTAAAACTATGCTCCTGGCATGACATTTAAACAGCAACTGAATGAACATCTTCCTGAAATAAATGCATTTACTAGAACCAAGCAGCAAGTCAGACGTCCTGTTAGTTGTATGGTTAGGAGGCTTCATGACAACACCATCCCCAAAATGTCTTTTATTTTATTTTTAAAAAATGCTTTCTACACATAATTTTTCTTCTGGGGAGGAGGGAAAGAGGGTAGACCAATGTCTATACCTGGTCAGAGTTTGCACCGAAGACAGAAGAAACAAGTATTGCCATCAATTGCACAAAAAATATGCATTCACCCTTTGTATGATCCCAGGCTCAAAGAGTGTAATCAACATAACCAGAGAGTATACATTTTAAGTGGCAAAAATAGCATTTAAGTTCTGTAAGAAAGTCAGATCCTCACAGACCACAGAAAGAGTGCAGTCTGAGACTGATCATGGCCCCAGTGAATTATGACTGAAGGGAACAGTATCATTCATGTAGAAGGATCTTATTGACTGGCCCATTTAGGAAGCAACTTAGTTGTTTCTAATGCTGAGGATACTGCCTGCCCTGCAGTTCCTGATCCACCTGGCAGTACCACCAGCCAACAGCTCTCCACTGCCTGAGAGCCTTCCTTGTGATCTGGAGGTTGCTTGACCACACCCACCAGTACATTTGGAGGGGTATGAATCATTAGATAATATCTTAGTCCCCCCCCTTCTCATGAAATGATTCTAAGGCAATGTCTACAGTGCCCTCTGCTCTCTATAGTGGCATGTTCATTCATGACTATTTACAGCTATATTTGTTTTTCTGTCTCACCCTCTGTTGCTCCCTGTTTTCTGGGGTCAACTCCCAAACAAACTGCATCTAATTCCTTATATCAGGACCTGCTTTTGCTGGGGAGGGATTCTAAGGAAGACTTCCTAAACTCTCTCCTAAGGGCTGAATCTTCCATAGCCCAGAAGGCTGGGGGTCTCCCTTTCTTTGTGATGGGGTTTCATGTAGACTAGATTACCTTAGACTCATTGTGTAACTGAGAATGACCCTGAACTCCTGATCCTTCTGTCTCCACATCCTGGGCACTGCAATTGTAGGCATGTAGCACTATCCCCCATTACTTGGTGCTAGAGATGGGACCCATAGATCCATGCATTTTGGGTGAGCACTCTGTCAACTGAGCTACATCCTCCCTAACCCCATGAGGGTGCTCCCTTCAAAGAGTTGACCTTGAAGGATGCTGGCCCACTCATGCATGTCTAATGTCCAGTGTTCCTTATATTTCATAACCATCTTGATATTCTAATCTCCCATATGACTGTGTAGCTGTTATTTATAGCCTCCTCCCTGTTTTATAGCTCTTTTTCCCTGACTTTAGTCTTTGCAGTAAATCCCTCCCCCTATGACAGTATGCTGGCTTGTGTCCCAGCTGGACTGTAATTCGTTGTGAGTAAGAGTCAGGGTTTATTGGGCACAACCAGTACCTGTCAGTGAGAAGAGATGAGTAAATATTGTGCTGAAAATCACCGTGGGATTCATGGGTCCCACTTGATAAAAAACTGTGACAATCAGTTTCAGAACCTTTGTAAACAACCACCACCAAAATAAGCATCAGAATCATATTTATTTATTTCAAGCTAGAAAGTGGTATAAATATTATAATAGCAGTTTATAAACCACTTAGACAGCTCTAGGGCATGAAGTCACTGAGAATTAGGACCTGAAAAGTCAGTATTAAATTCTTCAAAACTCAGATTGAGAGGGTCTTAGTTACTGTTCTATCGTGAAAAGACTCCATGACCAAGGCAACTCTGTTTGATAGGGGGCTTGCCTACAATTTTAGAGGCTCAGTCCATTATCATCATGGTGGGGAACATGACAACATGCAGGCAGTCATGGTGCTGGAGAAGTAGTTGAAAAGTAGGTACATTCTGATCTGTAGGCAGAGATAGATAGATAGATAGATAGATAGATAGATAGATAGACAGATAGACGCAGAGACAGAGAGACAGACAGAGACAGAGATAGACAGATATGGACAGGGCCTGGCATAGGCTTTTGAAACCTCAAAGCCCACCCACAGTGACATACTTCCTTCAGCAAGGCCACACCTCTATATCCTTCTAATCCTTTCAACTCTCTGTTGACTAAACATTTAAATATGTGAACCTGTAGGAGGCCATGCTCCTTCAAACCACCACAGAGTAAATTCTCCAACTCTAGAAAAACAAAACAGCTGGATTCCTTTTCTATATGCAATGAAAGCTGCAGAATCCAGCTAAGAGACCCACTAGCAGATTGTCCAGACCCATTTTACTTCCTGGAAGCTAAATAATGCCCTCAAAGGTGGCTACAGTCCTCATAAGCCATGAAGATGTCACACTATGCTAGGCAGAGGAATGCCAATGAAACTGAGGCAGTTGAGTTTGAGCTGATTTTGAACTTTTGGGGTGGCTCTGTGCAATCACTAGGGTCCTTGTAAATGGAAGAAAAAAAATGAGAGAAAGGGTCAAAGAGAGATTTGGAGATGCTGTCTTGCTAACTCTGAAGGTAACCAAGGTACTGTGTACCAATAACTGATTGCCTGCTCTCCTTAGAGGTTGGAAAAAGAAAGAGAATGTTTCCCCTGGAAAGAACACAGCCTTGTGGACCCTTGTACTTTAGCTCACCCGTGATGGATTTCTGACCTCTAGAATTCTAAGGTAATAAATTGGTGTACTTTTTTTTTCTTTGTCTCTGAGATAGGGTCTTATGTAGGTGTGGCCTAGGCTGACCTTGAACTCTTGATTCTCCTGCTTCTGCCTTCTAAGTGCTAGGATTATAAGTAGACACCAAAATGCCAGTGAGCTTTTGCTTTTCTAGGATTGGTGAATTATCTCAATCTAAGTTTTGAGGAATTTACATACTGACTTTTCAGGGGCTTCTAAAGCACTATGTCTGTGGTAACTTGTTAAAGCAGCCACCAGAGACTGCTACAGATGGATCTGAAAAAGGAGGCATGATGCCTTCCTCTGGATTTTACTTTCAGGCATCAGAGGAGTCATTGTTTTGGGCTTAGATAGTCTTGCACAGAAAGGAAAACAAGTCTACCTTGGATAGGGCTGACTTGATTTTTGGGACTTGAGACATCTCAGAAAGGAAGGCCATGCCCAATACCTCCACAACAACAGCTCCAAGACAGGTGGTGGTTTTCAGAACACTGCTTAGACCACCCTCAGAGCCCCAGAGGCACTGTTCCCAGGAAGAGTGGGCCAGGAGAAAATCTTCATGAAAGGCCATATCCAAATTCTGTCTTCTGGGAAGCAGAAAAATGGATGGAGAAGGGGCAGTGGAAGCTGTGGTTGGGCAGGTGGCCTCTGGGCAGCTGTCTTCACAGCTGCCAGCCTCCTCATCACTGACGTTGCAGGTGGGGACATTCACTGGACAGTTGGCCTGCAAGGTATAAAATGTCAGGCAGCATCCCTGGACAGCAGCAACCCTCTACCTCCTACCCTAGAAGCGAATCTTGAAATTGTCTTCAGACAGTTGCTTGCCACACGTCTCCATGGTTAAAGGAGAAAAATCACCTCGTGCTGCTGAGCGCTGGCTAAATTCTGTCTCCCTCATCAGGGACAATAGAAATGAAAACAGATGCTTCTGTTTTAGATTTTTAAATCAGGTCTGTCCAGTAAAAATGGATGCAAACCACATATGTAATTTTTTGATAAGTACATTCGTAAGTTGTATAGTCATGGACACTATGTAATCCCAGACCATCTTCGTTATTCAAAGGATACTCCCCTATTGAGTATGGACTAGAATTAGAAATTCAGTCCTGACCCTGGCAAACTCTATCTCCTGTCTCTGTGGATTTTCTTCTCTCGGACATCTCATATAAATGGAATACAGCATGTGGCTTTGAGAGAGTAGCACTAGATGTAGTACTTCCAAGGGTCATCCATGTGAAAATATCCACTGTATTTTTTATATGGCGGTCCATGGATTTGACGCATGTGTCTTAGCCCTTTCGTTAAATGGGCATTTGAGTTACTGTTGTTTAGTGAATTATTCTGCATGAACATTCACATAGTAGTTTTAGAGTATGTATGTTTTCAGGTCTTTTAAGCGTCTTGGATTAAAACTGTTGGGTAGGGCTGGAGAGATGGCTCAGCCGTTAAAGGCTAGGCTCACAACCAAAAATATAAGAACTGTTGGGTAACTCTACATAGCATCTGAGAAACTGACCTGTTGAGAGTTGTACAAATGCAATTTTACAAAAAAATTCAAGACTTTTTTTTTTAAATGATGAAGATACAGTAAAGTAAACTTTAATCATACTTTTTGAACTCAATATAATCATGATATTATTTTTATATGTAGTCCATATGAAAAGTATTAAATGAGGTATTTTACATCTTCCTTGCTGGATCATCAGAATGTGGCATTTATTCTATACCTGCATCCTGTCTTAATTAGATGCTAGCTCTCCAGTTGGAAACACTTGGTTTGGATCTGTCATTCATGCAATTATCAGTTGAAAGTGTAATTTTGTATGTCTGAAATGTTACAAACCTACTTGAAAAATTTCTAAGCAGAACCACAAACACCAGTGTTTTAAGTTCACAGGGACATTAATTAAGACTGAATAAACTTCTAATTTGGTTCCTTTGTCATGTAGGTACTTTTCAAATGCTTGTTAACTACCTCTGACCAGAGGCTGCTGCATCACATCGCCCATCTTCATGATATTTCTGTTACTGTGATTTGTTTGTTTTTGTTTCTGTGTTTGAGACAAGTTCTCTGTAGGTATGGCTGTCCTGGAACTTACTGTATAGCCCAAGCTGGCCTTGAACTCTTGAGATCTGTCTGTCTCTACCTCCTGAGAATGGCGGGATCAAAGGGATGGGCATCCATGCCCAGCAGTTAGTGTGATTTTTAAGAATGGCATGTTACTTCAGGCCCCAGCCTTGGTTTTATTTTCTCTGCAGCTGATCTATCCTTCTGCCCTTACTCCCCTTTTTAAGTGGACCTTATCTTATTAGAGCAGCTGTAGTTTAAAGCAAACTCGCCCTAGGTACAGGCTCCTCTGTTGTTCAGGCCAGTGAAGCTACAGGCCACACCATTGCCATCCAGGGTTCACAGTGTTCCTCAGGATACACTGTTTTATTAATTAATTAATTAATTAATTAGTTTTTAAAAGACAGGGTTTCTCTGGGTAGCCCTCACTTTCCTGAACCTCATATGGACCAGGCTAGCCTTGAACTCAGGGATCTGTCTGCCTCCCTCTACCTCCTGAGTGCTGGGATTAAAGGAGTACACCACCGCTTCCCGGCAGGGCTCACTCTTGATGTGAATCCTAGGGGCTTAGCAATGTGCAATAGCCTGTAGCCACCACTATGATTTGTGCTTCTGTTCTAAAAGTCGGCTTTCCTATGTGCTATGCATTCCTAACCGTGTCTACTGATTTTATGCAAATGTCAAGCAGCAGCACCATCACCGAGACACCTCTGGTCTCCTAGCCCTCAGCTCTTGACCTTATTTGTAACGATCAGCGCGGACTATGGCAGCTCTTGCTGCCAAGGCTTAGGCGTCCCAGTTGGCATCCTGGCAGCTGTGCAGCTTGTTGGGCAAGCTCCACTGTGTCTCTAATATCATTTAAAAAACAACATGCCACCCTGCCCTAGGGCTGTCTATCAGGTTACCGGCAAGCTGCAGGACAAAGGAGGACACATTCCAGTGGACTTTGAGATCACAGGTTATTGGTTTGGGGAAGTCAGATTTGGAAGAGAAGGAGAGGGATGGGCTTAGGGTTGGGGATAACTGTTTGTCCTGTGCTTTTTTTTATTATGCCAAGTGATGTGCAGAGGTGGAAGCAGCAGCATTGTGTCCCTCTATCACCAGGGACAGGGATGTGTAGTTTCTGGGGATCATGCAGGAGACTTCCTCTTCCCCCAAGGGCTGTGTCACCAAGCAGCATCTGCCTCAGCAGGTCTGGGAAGGCCTGGGGTGTGTTTCTAACAAACTCCCAGGGATTTCCAGTGACTGTGCTTTGAGTAACAAGGTTTAGGGCTTTCCCCAGAAAGTATTTATCCTGACCTCCCTCTCCCAGCCCCCAGCTTCCTCCTTCACGCTCAGTTGCCCAGTTACTAATCAGAGCTGCACGTAATGTGGGTGCAAATATGTGCTGGGGACTGTGCTAAGCCCTCTGTTTGGGTGAGCTTATTTCTTCCTCTCAACTGCCCCATGAGATAAACCCTGCCCTTCTCCATCTCTGCAATGGGGCTCTTGCTTTGAGCAGAGTTCGCCTGACTCCTTCCCAGTCTCCCTCTGACTTGAGGAGCATCCCTAATTCCATCTTAGGTCTGGCTTCCTTGATTCTCTTTGGAAGTAAAACTCATCAATTGATTCGGTCCTCTCTGGTGAAGGAGTAAGAGGGCGCATATTTGCCACCTTGTATCCTTTCACTGGGTGCTACATTGTAATGGACAGGTGCATGGGGCGGGGAGCAGGCTATTAGCTTTTGCATTGCTGTGATGGTGTACCTGACACCCCCCCCCCGACAAAAAAAAAATCCAAAACATTAGGGAGGAAAGGCTTATTTTGGCTCATAGTTTAGTAAGATTTCAGTCCATCATGATGGAGAAGTCAGGGAGAGATTCATGGTAGAGGAAAAACCCAGGGGATGATTCATGGACCAGGAAGTGGGAAAAGGCCAGAAACGGGGTGAGGCTAAACCTTCAGAGGCCTGTTCCTAGTGATCTGTTTGCACTAGACAGGACTCACCTTTTAAAGGACCCATATTGCCATCCCAAATATTGCCATCCACTGAGGAATGCACTTTCAAAACATGAGCCTGTAAGGGGCATTTCAGCTCCAAATGATAACAATGTATATTACTCATTTGAGTATATTTGAGTGGTTTCAAGAAACAGTAACAAAAAAACCAGACAAACAAAAACAAAGCTTACAATGCTCATAGATAGAATCACAATCCAATGGGGTTGGATCCGTTCCCAGGGCAAGTACTCAGGGCAGGAGTGATATAAGAGGCCCCACCCCAGCCACTACCTCATAAGGTCAGTCTACTATTCTCCACCAAGTGACACATGACAGAAATGACAACACTACCTTGTTGGCGAAGAGTTTCAGAGAGTAGGAGGCCTCTACAGTCACAGTTCAGTGAGTGGGAGATGTTGGTAAACAGAGCTGTTCGTGGTCAAGTGTGATAACTTCTTCTGTCAGGCAGCTCCACCATGGGTCCTAATTGCACGCTGCTCATCCTTTGTGTACTGCATATTAATAAGAAAGATAAAACCATACAGGACGAGACATTTGCATTTGGGCATTGTGGTACCCAGATGTGACTCAAACCTCAATACCATCTCATTAACCTAAGCTGGCTGCTGCGATTGTTAAAAAAAGAAACAAAAAACGTGAATTTGAACACAAATTCTAAAGCAGTGGTGGTTCATTACTTCTGGATCCACACACCACGTGGACGTAATTGCCAAGGAGAGTTTATAAGGAGGGCCTCTGCCATAGACAGTGTTTACTGAACAGATAAACTCCTGATGGAATTAGCTGTATCTATAGAGAATGCTCATGTTAGAGTAATTTAGGGGAAGGCAAGGACCAGTTAGCTGGAAAGTGATGTGCATAGAAATAATAACGTAAGGAAGGTTGGGATAGAAGCTGGTAGGGCCTTGGTGATCTAAAGTGTGGGAAGACACCCAGTCAAATGCTTAGCATAATAAGTAAGACATTCCAGCTCTGTTCCAAATGCCTTTGGACACCAGGCCCAAAGCCTTCTTTTACTTCACGCATGAGTACAGCATCCTATGGTCCTACCTGGTTCCTCTAGATACAGTTAAATAATTTACAAAGGGAATTTAGGTGACTATACAGCAAACCACACAGAAGTCACTGGAAAAAAACCCCTTGCGTAACACTTAGGTGGAAGAACTATTACAGTAGGTTGAAGGACCATTTGAGCCACACCCTTCACAGATTGCATGGAGAAATCACCTGAGTTTATCATAGATCCTTACACCCACAGAGTAGGACAAGATGCCTAAGCACTGCCCTTGAGCTGTTGGTTTGCTTAGGTCACAGATGAGATGTGACTGCTGTCCTGACCCCAGTGTCCTCAATCCTGGCTCCTACTCTTTCAGTGCAGCAGCATGTTGTCCCATCTTTCAAGGACACACCATGCAGCTGTGTCTTCGAAGGGCTCTTGCTGTATCACATAGCAAGCACCGAGAGATAGAGATATCCACTTTCTTCTCCGTCATCGTTAGGCCAGTGGTTTCTCTACCAGAGGGGGAGGTCCCCCTTCCTCCCAGGAATGATGATTTCTCTCTTCCTTCAAGTCTTTGGACAAAATGGTCCTTCGTGTGCTCATCCAACAGATGCTTATGGGCTACCCCATGGGGTTAGAGATGGTTGTATGTGCTAGGCATGCAACAGTATGTAAAACCAAGTCCCAACCACGGGAGAAAGAGGCTTTATGAACACAGGGGTGTCCTGCAGCAGCAGCTCAGGACGCACACTGCAAGTGCTGACAGTGCGGGAGAGGAAGCCGAGGTAAGGGGTGGGGGTGGGAAGAGGGCTGCTCTTTAGGAAGGGTGCCTGGCCTCTTGAAGCTCTAATCTCCGAAAAAATGTTAAGTTCCTCTAAGTTGGCCCCAGAGCTGGAGATTCTGGAATGTAGGCTGATTTTCTTCCAATCTTATCTCTGACGATAAGAAATAACTTCCCTATCTACTTGAATAGAGGCAGAGTGAGAAGGAAAGCCAAGGAGAGAGACCAGGGTATAACATAATTCAACATGGGTGTGTAAAAGTTGTGTCACACTTTCTGTAGCCTCTCACTGTTCCTCAAATCCCCATACTTCCCTTGCTCAGACTTCTGCATGGTGATTTCATGGGAGCCATCTTGCCCGCAGAAGGACTCTCGGGGTGGAAGATGATGATAACACAAAGTTTGAGGGAGGACAGAGAAGATCCTGAATATGCTAATCCTGTGCCTTGGTGTGTTCCACCTTTATGGGGACCCAGAAACTTACAGGATTAGCTTGTAAAATATAAATAGATTTGAGCCAAAAGAAAGTAAAAAAAACAGCAGGAGATACTGCTATCCTGGGTTGCTAGGGCCTCATCCCAGATATCTTTGTCAAAGGGACAAGGACCAGAAAAGGCCAAGAAGACACAAGAAGGTAGTAGCACCATCCCCTTGGTTTGTATCATGTGCCCATTTCTACCTGTTAACTGGCTGGATGCATAAGGCCAGCTGCTCAGCTTTGCTGAACCTCTGAGAAGGGAGGTGCAGAAATCTGCAGGCCTGTGGCTGATATGAGGGAGCAGAGATGCTGGTCCTGTCAACCTCAGACAGGATCCTTAAGTGATTCGGAAGCTGGGGATGCTGTACCACTAGGAACACAGGGTTAGCATGCAGCTGGGAAGAGGGAATGCCACACCAGTTTTGAATATCTACTCAGATATGCAAGTGTGTTATGACTTGGGCTACAGAAACAGAGTTCCGCATAGAGTGTATGGTGACAGAGAGCAAAACAGACCATGAAGTTCATCCTATCCCATAGTGATGACAATTCTGATATACTTCTGAGGACCCTTCAAGCCAAGATGGAAAAGAGTCGATTTTCTTCTCTTACAACTGGGTATCTCCTGATACGAGCAACTTCTGGGTTTACCAGATGTACCATGTAGCACTTGAGGACAAGGACTGAGTTGTCCAGTGCTTCCCTCACAGCTCCAAAGGTGGCTGCTTTGATAATATGTTTATTTCACAGTATACTAAGAACTGAACCTCAGTCCTCTAAAGAGTGCTTTATAATCCATCCTTCTGAGCAGACTCCAGAGAGTGAGTCTCGACGCATTCCTAGCCTTAACAAGGCTCGAATCCTATGATTCTCCCCACAGAGCATCTCCTGAGCTGGAATCTCTGGTCTATATTTGTTAAAAAGTTACAACAAAGTGGGTTTCTTAGAACAAGAGACAAGTATCTCATGTATTTCTTAAGACAAATGCCTGAAATCAAGGTGTTGGTAGGCTCGGTTCCTTTTGGAAGCGCTGAGAACTCCTGCCTCCCAGCTTCTTTTGGTTGCTGGCAGTCCTTGATGCTCTCTAGCTCATGGCTGCATCATGCCAGAGTCTGACTCCAGCCTTACATGGCCTTCTTCCTCCTGTAAACCTCTGTGTGCAAATCTTTTTCTTCTTATGACACCAGTCATCAGATTAGGGACCATCCTACTCCAGCCTGACATTATCCTCACTTGATTACATCTGCAAGACTGTGTATTTCCAAATCAGGTCATGCTCAGGGATACTAGGGGTAAGGACTTGAACACATCCTTTTGGGGACTGTGGTTCAGTGTCTTCAGTGTCTTCAGTGACCAGTTGTACTTAGACTCTCTTTTATCCTGGCCACTGAAGTAGCTTTCCTTTCCATCATTCTTCTGTACGGAGAGAACACCCTGCTAACCTTAAGTCTTGACCACCTCCCTAGATAGAATGTGAATTCCAAGAACATAGATTTCCCTGGTGATTGTTAACATTGACTATCAACTTGGCTCCAAAAGCCAAGGAGATGCGTCTCTGGCACACCTGGGAGGTATGATTTGATTAGGTTAGCTTCTGATCATGGCTGTGAAGGATTCTCTTGATTAGGTTGAGGTGGAAATACCACTCTAAAGGAGGGTGGTTTCATCTCCTGGGCAATGGTCCTGAACTATGTAAAGAAAGGAGGATTGCTGAGTGCAAGCATTTATTGCTGTCTTCTTTCTAACTCTGGATGCAATCTGACCAGCTGCCTCAAGAGCCTGCCTTGACTTCCCCACCCTCCAGCTGTGGGCCAGAACAAACCCTTCTTTTCTTTAGTTGCTTCTGTTTTGTCTCAGCAACAGGAAAAGTGGCTGATACCCTCAGGCAATGCCTGGAGCACACAAGGGTTTCAGTGTGTATCTGTGAGATAAAGGAATTAGTAAACGGAGGTGGCACAGGCAGGAGATTAATCTGTTTCTGCATTTTCTCCAACACACTCGATGCATTTATTTTTTTTTCCAGAACTAGGATGAAGTTTTCCCCCCACACTGTGTTCTTTCTGTCTCGGTGAAGCATTTACTGTACAGTACAGACCTCAGCTGGGATGTTATTCTGAGAACTGTGTGGAGACAGACACCGAGTCTGATTCATCCTTGAAGGGTCTAGACAGATTGGTTGACTTGAACCAAACCCAGCTAAAGAGTCAAGACAGGAACATGAAAAGCTGAGTTCCTACCCCCCTCCAATTGAGTGCCGCCACCACATCTGTCAGGCTAGGGGGAGGGTGAGAGTTGGGGTAGGAGGTGAAATTGCAAATTCTGTAAGTTCCCCTTTCTGCTGATGTTTGAAAATTTATCTTTCTGAGTCAGCACAGGTATTTTGATACTGTCTTGAGATTTGGGACTTTTTTTTTTTTTAAAGGATGGTTTAAAAACAAGTGTTTTCACATCTCTCATTAAATAGATGGGGATGGACAGGAAAATAAGCATCATCTCAGAGCTTCATCTCTTCGATTCTGACTTTGGGGTTGAAATCAGAGAACAAGCTTAAGAGGCTCTCTGTCTACCTTGGCAGCCATGGGATGTTCAGCACAGCACATGTGTCAGTGGCTCTTGACACGAACCTGGGAAGTATCTGGTTCTGATTGCATAGCCACAAGGCTATGCCTGGCAAAGATGGTGACAAGGGTGATCAGATGGTAACTCCTGGTCTGTTGGATTCCATTTTCAAGACAGGCTCTGCTTTCTATAGACACAGGCCTAGCCTCTAGAGGAGAGCAGCCGCTCGAATATCGTTCTGAGATCTTTCTTCCCGAATTCAGGTCACTGGGTGGGGATGAATAAATGGATGTGGGGCAACAGACAGTTGGGCAGGCTGGCTTCAAAGAGAAGGGTAGGGGTTGAAGTATTCACTGGAAGAGTATGTCTACCTAGAATCTTAAAAGGACCTGATAATAAGGCCTTTGCAGTTGTGATTAGTCAAGATGAGGTCATACTGGGTCAGGATGAGTCCTTGTCCCGGAACTGTATCCTTTTATGAACAGGAGGGGACACAGAGAGAATGAAAAGAATGAAATGTGAAGACAGAGGCAAGGCTTGGAGCAATGAAACTTCAAGGCAGGAATCTGAAAGACTCTGGGGGCCATAGAGGCCAGACAAGCAAGGAGAACCTTTACTTAGTACTTTCAGAGGGAGCACTGGGGACTCTGGGCTTCTAGATTTGGCCTCTAGAAGAGAGAGAATAAATGTCTGGTGCTTAGAGTCCCACGCTGTGGTCCCTTGTTACTGCAGCTTTAGAGGACAGAGACAGTTGCTAATGGTATAAAGAGGTCATAGTTAGATCCCCCACTCCCCATCCCCCCAGTTTTGCCTCTAGACCCTTCTAATGCAGCAAGGGAGATTAAGGTCACCATGGGAAGAGTTGGAAATGGCAATTGGAGTTTCTCAGGGAAAGGATTGATGATGAGGTGATGCTACAGAAAACAAAGAGACAAAAGACAAAAACAAAAAACCCAAAAATCAAAAGCAAACAAACAAAACAACCTGATTGTTGGCTTTGGCTTTGTTAAGGACAATACATCTGAGGTTGCTTGCTTGCTTGCTTGCTCCCTCCCTCCCTCCCTCCCTCCCTCCTTCCCTCCCTCCCTCCCTTCCTTCCTTTCTTCCATTCATTCTATTTTTTTAATAATTAAGCTCAGAAGGTCTTACCTCCTAGGAAGTGACAGGGGAAGATCTGACTAGATGATGGCCCTCACCTTGAATATGCTAAGAGGAAGGAGTGGACAGAGTCCAGGTTAGATGGGCTCTGGGGTGCTGACTTTATTTTTTCTTGGTATCAGACTTGTCAGCACAGGCTAAGGGGAATCTGTGATGCCCAGAGAATTTCCATTACTTCCTTTTTGAGATGAAGGATCTTAGGCACACATCTATCAAATCTTAGAGGGCAAGAACAGGAAGAGTGTGTAAGAGGGTAGAAGCAGTCCCTCAGCATGTCCAAGGAAGTGATCAGAATCAGGCTTAATTAGAGAGAAATTTTGTTATTCTCCATGCATCTGCCAAATCTCTGCATGGGTTTGGGGCCCTTGATGGAGACAAGGTTGGTTCCCGAGATAGAATCAAGGACTCACATGTATGCATTCCTCTGAGACATACAGCATGAGGGTGTTGAAGTTATCACATACAAGCAACAGTTCACTTCGATTTCAGCTCGAGGCACAAGTGAGCCCTAGGGACTTTTTTCTTCTTTGTTCCAAAGCATTTCCCCCACCTACCAGATTTCCAGAACCTTCTTTGTGAATCATTATCTGTTTTTCCCTCTACAAAGGGGCAGTTTGTGTGGATAGATTTACCTAAAAGAGACTCTAAATTCTTAGTGTTACCTCCTCTCTGGTCCTCCCTGGGGATGTGTCATAGAAGTGCTTGTGTAGTGTGCACAAGGCCTTGGGTAAATCTCTAACACTGAACAAAACAGACTCAATGGCTCATGCCAGCACTCACAAAGAGGTCGCAGGATGAGGAGTTCAAGGTCATCCTTGGCTACACAGTGAGTGTGAGGCTAGCCCAGTACATGTGAACCCTGCCTAAACAATCAAATGTATAAGTGTTCTAACTCTAGCTCTCTAGCTGCATCTTGCAACTCTGCAAATCCATGCATATCATGATACCAAGTCGGCCACCTGGTGCTGCTGTGGTGGTGTCTTCTGGGTGCTACATGATGGAAACCTCAGGAATCCCTAGTGCTTCTCAAGATCAAGAGAGTGACACAGCATGTCCCTGGCTCTCTAATCAAAAGAGAGTGCAAGGCTTCAGGGCTTCAAGGCTCCAGAAAAAAACAGAGCTAAATTAGCAGCAGTGACATTTTGACTCCACACGAGATACATATTAATCAAAGCATGCAACCTAGGGGGGATTTTTCCAAGAGGGAGATCACCGTCTCAACAAGGGTTCAACAGAGAGGGAGAGAGACACACAGAATTCATGAATGAGCCAGCAGAAAAGCCAAACCTTGCTCCTTCTGTCAGCAAAGAAACCCTGGGCCCAGGTCAGACTAGACGTGTTCTCCCATCTGGACTCATTCTCCAGTCCCTACCCTATGTCCTGAACCAAGCTCTGTCCTCCTTCCTCAGGGTCTTCGTGGCCTAGGAACTTCCTCTGCTGGATAAAGCTACCTCAAAATCTCCCCAGGCTCATCGTTGCCTGTTCAGGACATACCATGCTATGACCATCCTACCTGAAGGGACACAGTGTTTGTCAGAAAACCACACATGAGGACGTATGACTCTCTTGTTGACCTATCAAAGGAGGCACACGGACCGCATCAAGTTCAGGCCTGCGAGCTCTTCTCATGTGGCAGGCAACTATCTAATATTTGTGCTTGTGTTCAGATTTTCCAAGTGCCGAATGCCATCTGTACTGTACACTTTGAAGCCCACGCTGAGTAGGCAAAGCACACCACGCATAGTAACTGTGACAACTATTTCCTGTTTCTGAAGTTTACAAGAATTTGCTTTGTACGAGGTATTGTCAGGGTAGTACGGTAATAGTCACTACTTCAGTTTTGATTTTGCTCAGACTTTAGAAACCTTAAAAAGGTATTGATTTGGAAACATTCTCCTCATACTTGAATAAAATTTAGTTTTTCCACTTGTTATCCAGTGTCTTATCAGCAGTGAAGTTTTGGCCTGTGGGAAGTAAACACTACTATTCGACCCACCCAGGCTAGGTAGCCCATACCTAGGATTCGTTCTGAGGCTCTTGTGCGGGCCAAGAAGGTCTCAAGTCCTCTGAGAGAGCATGGGGCTATCTCATTAAAGTCACAGTTTCTAACAAGCCCTAACTTTTCTGAGCTTTTTAAAGTACTCTGCACCTGCACAAAGAGTGAACCAAACTGAGCTGCCTGGCCATTGGTCTATTCTGCAACCGTGGTAATTTGTACTGCCTCTGGACCTACAGCCTCTAGGACACAGCAGGGCCAGCGTTAAGCCTCTGCCCAATAGTGTAGGTCAGGAATGAGCTGAGGCTGCAGATGCATGCAGGAAGGAGAAGCTGAGGTGGGAGGCAGAACTAGAAATCATGAGGCACATGCCTGGTGCTCACCCCTGTTGTAGCCCTGAGGCTTTCCTCTGAGCTCCAGTGGCTCATCCTTGGATGAGTCTATGTGTGGTAATGTGTTACATCCCTTGTAGCTGCAGATGGAGGTGAGAGCTAGAAGCAAAGAAAGCTCTGATCTGTTTTGTTGTCTGCCTACCAGCAGGGTACAGGGTACCAAAACTGCTGTCACCAAGAGGAAAAATAGACTCAGATCATGTGGATCTTTCCATGTGTCAGCGGGTCCAGGATGAGACAGGGGGTTCTGAGCTCCAATCCTTTTTCCATTGCCTTACTCCACTTTCCTATCACCTCTTCACCAAGTCCCAATCCCTGCCAGACAGAAGACAACAGAGCAAACACAGATTCCAACTGCTTAGAGGGACCGAGTGGAGTTAGCACCATCTTCCTGCATGCTTGCATGCACCTCAATTGTGCTGTGAGGATTTTGAGGATTTCTCTCTCTCTCTCTCTCTCTCTCTCTCTCTCTCTCTCTCTCTCTCTCTCTCTCTCTCCCTCCCCG
>NW_021604684.1:5971687-6062206 GCF_004785775.1 Grammomys surdaster
CTCCCTCCCTCCGTCCCTCCCTCCCCCCTCTCTAAGACAGAGTTTTGTTGTGTAGCCCTGGCTGTCTGGGAACTCACTCTGTAGACCAGGATGGCCTTGAACTCACAGCGATCCACTGACCTCTGCCTCCCGAGTGCTGGCATTAGGGTGTAAGCCACCACTGCCCAGCTCCTCTGGTCTTACAGTAAACTCCAGATGCAACATAATCAAGAAAGGAAGACAATGGTTTTTCTTTGCTTTCATTCTCTCATGTAAACCTATATGTGTGTATACATTTCAAGTGTGTACCAGCCCACGTATGTGTGGATGTGTAATCAAGTATAGAGGCCAGAGACTGATGTTGTGTGTCTTTCTCAGTCACACTATATTTTATCTACCATAACAGAGTTTCTCCCTGAACACAGACCTCACCAAATCAGACAACGGCTAGCCTGCCCCTGGGATCCCCCATTTCCACTTTCCGAGTTCTGAGATTGTAGGGAGACTCAGTGCTCACTTGGCTTTTATGTGGGTGATGGGGATTTGAACTCTGGGCCTCTCACTTTCATGAGAACACTGCACTCACCTCTCCAGTCCTGACATAGTTTCCTGGCCCATCTTAAATGAGATTGCCACTCAGTAGGGAAAACTGTACGCAGATTCCTCTCTGTTTGCCTCTCTGTTGGGAAAAGTGTACATGTCTCCTGACAATCCACATCCCAAAGCCCTCAACTCCTGCCTTAGGTACCATTTTTATCAGCATCACCTGGATTTAAGGTACTTAGCAGAGAGCCTGCATGTGTTAAGGGCTACAAAGGGCTTAGTGACCAGCAGTGCAAGTGGTCCCAATGCCACTCACATATCATATAAGAAGCACAGTGAACACAGAAAGCTGCTGGCCTGTGCTCCATCCAGTCCCTTATGTCCACACTATATTTACAGGTACTTACATTTACAGGACCTTACTGTGAAGACATGTAAGCGAGTCTCGGAAACCCAATCTTCTCCCAACAAGAGACCAGATTGGTATTTCACGAACTCTGTAACTTTCCCAAGAAGCCAAGACAGGAATAGTAAACACCAACTGGCTGCAGTTTTGTCTCTCTGGAGGAGATGGGTAAAGAACAGCCATGGAAGGGACAGGAGTGTTTGGGATCTGGTTTCAGGACTGAGGGGTTTTGACAGCATCACATAAGATAGCGGCCTCCACTTCTGTTGTGTTCTACTTTAGCATTCAAAGCCTTTAAGTGAAGCCTCTTTCTGGGCAAACAGGCAACACCTAAAAATAAACTCAAGGCCCTGAAACATTCTGGTTTGCCTTTAAGCTTTCTTTGGCTAGGGGCTGGGCTATTTTCAGTTTTGCAGTCCTAGGTGGTATGGATTTAATCTATCCTATGACAAATGGCCTAATGACACTGAGCCAGTCATGAGGCCACAGTAGCCTGGTTATGGTGGGGGTAATGGGGACAGTCTCATTTAGCGATTCTTGGAACCACTGGAGAAATGGTTGGTGTGTAGACAGCCTTGGAGGACAGAGTGCTATTTGGGCCTTGTCCAAGTAAGGACAGAACAGAAAAAGCACACTAAGAGAAGAATGAAAAAGGAGTTGGGGGAGACCATCACTGCACGTACGTAGGACATGCTGGCACTTCACGGTGTTGTCTGGGGTAAGCAAGTGCCCTAGGGGCTTGGTCCTCTGGCCCTGAGAGATGTATCTGGCTTTCAGAACTATGATGATCCACCTTCTCATATTTCTCCATTCCTCCTTCCTGACTCTACCTCAAGTTCACCTTGCCTCGGGCCCTTTTGATCCCTTGGCATTTCTACCAGGTCCTTGAGTTCCCTTCCTGGGAGACACACCCCTTGCCCTTTGTGACTCTATCCTTCCAGCTAATCTCTACCATGGGGTGCCCGGAGCCTCTGGAGTACTACGGGGTGAATCTCACATGCCATCTTCATCCTTCAATAAAATATCATCCTCACACCCACGAGCAGGCTTTAGCTGTTAACAGAATAATAGCGACCTAAACGTAAGTAACCTTGTTTATCACAAGAAGTCTAGGAACAAAAGGTAGTCATGTTGCTTCGGTCCAGAAGCCCCAAGTTCGTTCTTCTTGCCCCACCTGACCATCATAGCTTTTCCTTCTGGTCACCCAAGGACTGGAAGACAACAGCTGTGGTGACAGGTTTCACACTTTAATTAAAGAAAGCAGAAGAAGAAACAAGATTCCTATCCGAGTTTGTGACTGTTGTGGTCTAGATGTGTCCCCCAAAAGTTCACAACTTGGAAAGTTAATCTTTAAATTCATTTGTTGTGGTATTTGGAGGTGGGGCCTTTAGGAAGTAGTTATAATGGATGAAGTCTTGAGAAGGTGCATCCGTGGCTTGGAGAGAGATATGTTTGCTGTGTCTTAATAATGTGATGCCCTCTGTCCTGTTATGATGCACAAGAAGTTTCTCACTAGGTTCTGGGGAGATGCTGGTACCACACACTCTTGATCTTCCCAGACTCCAGAACCAGAAACCAAGTGAGCTTCTTCATAAAGGACCAGTCCTAAGTAATTTTTGTAATGGCCATAGGTAACAGACTAACGTAATACCTTACACAAGGAAAATATAACCTTTGCAGAAGCCCTTAGATGAGATTCTCCACAAATCCAGTTAGACAGACTGGCCCCTTGATCCTGTCTGGCAAATGTAGGAGTTTGGGGCAGGGGTATGGTATATGGCTTCCCTGTCTCCCCCAGTTAGAAGTAACAAGAGAGAACAGGATTGTGGGTACTGTGACGATAGTCAGCTGTAGTTACCATAACCCGCTGCTGATCAAGACAGAAGATCCTTACAAGTGCCAAGATGCACGAAGGACTTTTCTCAGAAGAGATGCATACAGCACTCCAGCACAGCCCTTGCTTTTTGCGCTATAGGGGTCATATCACTAGAGGAGAGTTCAAGGCTCAGTCCCCATCATGCTGTTCCTTCTAGTTGGCCATTAGCATAACTTGCCAAGAGACATTGTCTTTCCCATCCATCTTGTGTCTCTGGTTTATAAGCTATTTGAGAGCAGGGATCTTACCTCACACCTTCTGTTGTTAGGGACTCAAATTAGCATCCTGCCCTTTGCTGACATCCAGGACAGTGTCCTTAATGATGGGGAACATAACCTCGAACATCATGGTGTGGACAAAGAGGCAGCACCTGTCATGAGACCCACAGTAGGCTTACTTAGGAGGCAGCCTTTGGGTGATGCAAACAAGGGAAAATGTGTTTGTGAAGAGTTTCCCATGGAAATTGCTTTAAGTTTTCAAGTTTATTTCTGCTTTCAAAAAAGGGAGTTTGGAAGTGTTTCTAATTTTAGTTTCCTCTTCTCTCCTTACATGGAATCATCTGTTTGTTCATTCAGCAACTCTGCTTGGGTACCTTCTGTAGGTGAGGCTCTGGAGACTCAGAAATGGCTAACAAGAGTCTATGTTCCTCCCCGTGGAGAGGAAGACAAACCTGACCATGTTTCCTGCAAGAAGGACCATTGTGTATAAGTGTCTCAGAACTCAGAGACTCTGGTTTATATTAAGGGAAATACCCAGCTTTTGGTATGGTTCAGCTTGTTCTAACTCTGTAATAAGAAAATCTGGGTTTATCCAGGCATGGTGGTACACACCTGTGGTCTCAACTCTTGGGAGGCAGAGACAGGAAGATTTAGGAGTTTAAGGCCCTCTTCAGCAATACAGCAAGTCCAAAGTCAGCCTGGATGTGAAGAGACTCTGTAGCAAAGCAAGAAAGCAAAAGAAAAGAGTGAAGAAGGGGGGAAGGGGAGGGAAGAAGAGGGGAGGGGAGAGGAGGGAAGGGAAGGGAAGAGGAGGGGAGGGGAGGGGAGGGGAGGGAAGAGGAGGGGAGGGGAGAGGAGGGAAGAGGAGGGAAGAGGAGGGGAGGGAAGAGGAGGGGAAAGGGGAAAGGAGAAAGGAGAGAGGAAACTGTGTTGGAGACTGAAGGTGAGGCATGTGAGAGGCCCTGGATTTGAGCGCTATCACTGAAGGAAAAACAGAGCTGGGTTGGAGAGGGCTCAGTATCCAGATACAGCTCTAGATCAGGGCTACACAGTGGACTCTGGAACCCAGGGGAGCTTCCTGACCCCTGAACATTGCTGAGCTCACGAGTCAGTCCGAGTACCTCTCAACTCTGAATGGATCTTTCATTATATGGTCCATGGCGGTGAAATTCCATCCACCTCCTTTTGAGTGAGCACAGCGTTAGGCTTTCTCAGCAGAGCTGAAGCAATCGAGAAAGGAGGGCATTCTTGCCATTCTACATGACAGGTTAGAGATGATGTGGGTGTGTGGCTGTCATAGATAGTCTGTCTAGCTATGAATGTGTGTCCAGTACCTGGTCCATCCACAACTGTGATTAGCTTTCTGATGACCTTCCCTCAGCCTGCTCTGTTTGGGAGCTGGGGCCTTAAATGGTTCATCCAAAAGGCCTCATATCTGTGATGACACATGGTGACACAATGTCCCTAGAGCTCATATACAGTTATGTATATATGTATATGCATATGTATATGTATCCTATATGTATAGGCTAGTGTATACAAGGAGATTTCTGAAGATTTCCCACCTGCCACACATGGCTCTGCCCAGTCTGAGGCCTCAGTCTCCATCTCACCAGTGCTAGGACTCCAGTGATCCCTGGTCCCTGCCTGAACTTGGAAGGACATTTTTGTTTGTTGGCCAGCAATTCCACTGCAGCTCTGGCCTGACTAATCCAATGAACTTCTGTGTTATCTGACGGCCGACCATCTTCACCTTGGCCTGAATCCCATCCAGGCTTGCCCTCTCTCACTTCCTTCATACTGGGACACCAGAAAGTTTCCTTCCATCTCACAGTGGTTTTCCATCCTAGCTAAGAACCCTTTATATCACACTTCCCCTCCAGGGCCCACTGTATGGCTGTATCTCCTGCTGGGAGTTGGGCTGTTCACCCACCAGTTGAAAGAGGCAGTAGCATCTCTGCTTCACATTTATTTTTGGACCAATTGAGGAGGCCTTCGTAAGTCCCAGGGCTCTATTCGCCAGGGCTGTTCAGTTTCCTCTCTGCTTCATCTGCTCTTTTTTTTTCTCACTCAGAACAAGGGAAACTGATGTCAGTGTCTTCTGGGTATTGGGCAACCTGCCATGTACTGACAGGATGGTGCTGACGCGCATGTGGTTAGCCTTAGAGGAGGAGACAGTGGGTCAGAGTGGCTACAGTGGTTGCCTGGGGATCTGCGCAGCATAGTGGATTAAGCTAGGGCTAACTCGGGTTGCCAGGCATCCTGTCTACATAATACAGTGATGGTGAGCTTCTTCCTACGGCCATAAACACTCTTCATTTTCACCCAAATGAGAACAAGTTTACTACATGACAACTCTCCCTCCCTACCCCAGAGTGTCACTCGATAATGGTGCAGCCAGCAGCAGCAGATAGCCATTTGCTGATCCTCTTCCATCATGACACAACTAGGAAAGGTCTGACCCACTGGGAGGCGTGAGCCTCTGGTCTTCCTCTTGGAGAACCAGCCTCTGAATGAGATGGTCCTATCTTTCTCTCTGAGCTGATACTATAAACCTTCAAAGACACTGGGAGTGAGATGTTAAGGTTCCACTCTGAGGGGCTGGAGAGATGGCTCAGGGGCTAAGAGTATTGGCTGCTGCTCTTCCAGAGGACTTTGTGTTCAATTCCCAGCACCCTGATGGCAGTCCACAGCTGTCCATAACTCCAGTTCCAGGGGATCCAACACCTTCACACAGACATACACGCAGACAAAACACCAATGCACATAAAATTTAAAAAAAAGTTTATTTTATATAATACAATAATATTTAATAAAAATAATTATATTGAAATAATGATATATATTTATATATAATATGTGTATTACATATATAAATATTTAAATATATAATGTATATATACCAATCTGAGAAGAACCTTGTGAGTTCCTGCCTCCTTCACAGCAGGGATGACAGGTCTGCACAGCTCAAGGTGCCCATGGCTCTGTTGAGATGCTTATCATCAAAGAGTGGAGAAATCCTCCCCGGGCGGTTGTGGTACACACCTTTAATCCCAGGACTTGGGAGGCAGAGGCAGGCGGATTTCTGAGTTTGAGGCCAGCCTGGTCTACCGAGTGAGTTCCAGGACAGCCAGGGCTATACAGAGAAACCCTGTCTCGAAAAACCAAAAAAAAAAAAAAAAAAAAAAAAAAGAAAGAAATCCTTAGAGGACCTCACATCAGATTTCGTCATAGAGTTTGCTGCCTGGAGTTAACTTCTGAAGTCCAGAAATGTTATGTGTCCACTAAGTAAGGTTTTCTAAATTCTTAGAACATCTGGGTTCAGTAGGTGCCCACTGCATGCTCCTCAAATGATGAATTGACACAAAGTCTTGCCTTATGTCATTGTACATGGGCACATGGTGCTTTGCTAGAGTGGGGGCGTTAAAGTAAGATTAAAAAAAATTTTTAAATAAACTTACTTATTTTCACATGTATGTGAATCACGTATGTACGAATACTTGCAGAGGCCAGAAGAAGGTGTTAGATCCCCTGGAACTAGAGTTACAGGTGGCTGTGACCCACCTGATATGGATGCTGGGAACTGAACCTGGGTCCTGTACAAGCATCGAGCACTCTTAGCTGATTGCCATCTCCCCAGACCTAAGATTTATTTTTGTTTATGTATATGTGTTTACTCAAACCTGTGTACATGTGTGTATGTATGATGTATGTCCAATGTGTGTATGTGTGTGAGTATGTGTGTGTGTGTACATGTGTGTGTGTGTGTATGTTTGTGTGTGTGTCTCTCTCTGTGTATGATGTGTGTATGCCCTATGTGTGTGAGTACCTGCAGAGGTCAGAAGAGGGTGTCTGATACCTTGGCTCTGGAGTTATGGTCCATTGTGAACCATCTGACATTGGAACTGGGAACTGAGCTTGGGGTCCTCTGGAAGTGCCTGAACCCCTGAACTGTATTCAGCAATGAGTTCTTCACACAGCAGCTACTTCTAGAATGTTCCTTGGTGCTAATGATACTGTGATGATAGCAAGACTTTAACATAAAGGACTGGTGTTGGGTGTGGCGTGGGTAGGGTATGGACGTGGCCCATGGGTGGTGGGGGGCATAGGTCAGGAACATGGAGGAAGATGGATCAGGAGATGTGGGTGAGAAAGGACATGGGTGGAAAGGGACATGAGTTGGGGAGATATGTGTGGAAAGAGACATGGGTGGGTGAGCATATGGGTCATGGGAGTTCAGGTAGAATAGAGCCCTGGGAGCGAAGGTGTGGTATTTTCACTGGGACAGTCTCTAAAGTTCTCGTTCCTGGCCAGAAGCTGCCATACTTGCTGTGCTTAATAACTTGGTAGTTTACACTATAGCTCGTTATGAAAATCTGAATCAAGGGGACGTGAAAAGAATACTCACCATAGATCTGTGGATACTCAGGCTTGGGGAGGAAACCATCCCAGCAGAGTTGGAGGACCAAGATTGCTCATAGCTATTTCAGAAGTATTTCGTCTGTTGTGAAACTTTTGCACACTTTAGAAAGGCCTTGTTCCTCACTTCCTCCAAGTTATTTTTGTTGTTTTTAATTTTCTATCTTAATATGATGGGTTTTTATAAAAGGATTTAGAAAAAAAAGAGCAAATACATCCTTCAGTTTATCCTACCTACCAGTTGTATTATCACAACTGGCAGATGCAGGAATAGCTTTCTTTTTAGAAACATCAGTATTTGAACAAATGATGCTCATGGTTAGGGCCTCCTGGCCTGCCTTTCTCCCTCTCGGTGATAGCCTAGCATGTGGCTCAATCTGGCCTCAAAATGTAGTTAGAAGTCGCCTTTAAAATAAGGCTGTCCCTACATTCAAAGCAAAGCTCTTGCAGAATTAGAGGTTTTGTAGGGGACCTCCAGTGACAGTACCCTCAGCTGGAATAGGCTTCATTTATTTCCTCTCTCTTCCAACAAATATTTATCAAATGCTTACTGTGTGCTTATTACTATTCTATACCTTGCATACACATAAAATGGGCACTTTCTAAAGACAAGCCCTTGCCTGTCACATCTCCCTCGCCCGGAACACTTCTTAGTGTGTTGGAGGAGCTCAGTGACTATTGATTGGATCAGTAAATTGTCTTCGTCCATGTGGAGTTCATATTAAATTTCTTCTTATTTAGTTTGTACTTCTATGCCAATGAAATCCAAGTTCAGTGGACATGAGAGACACTTAAAAGAAGATGACAGAGAAATGACTGGTGGGCAGCAAGTATCCTTGGAGTATATGAAAGTGTCGTAGGTGACCTTGGTCCTATTTCCTGCTGACAGTAGAAGCAGGAATCTACCCTGAGGTAGCAGATCTATTCTCATACAGAATTTGTGGAGATAAACCTCTGGACTGGAGCTTCCCATGGGAATGTGCAGTTCAGGTCCATCTTGTTAGAGGCTGGAAGAGCGACAACAGCCGCCTTAGCTCTCTGTTCCCTGCGCACTGGAGTAGGGCTCTATGGGAGAGAGTCCTGGGGTCAAAGATGGCATGGTTTACCAAAGAATTACCTTCTTGGCTGAACATGATTTTGTTTTGCTTTGAAACAGCTGTTGGCTAAAAGTTTCAAGAGACAAGAAGACAGTCAAGGAGTTTTCTTTCTCTTTAAATACTACCCAACATCACCCAGTATTCAGTGCTGAGATGGGCTCAGTTTGGAGACTGTAGGGTTTCTCCCTCCGTCCCCCTCCCTCCTTTCTCCCCTCCCTTTCTTTTCCCTTCTTTTCCTCCAAACAGCACAATCATCTCCTACTTCTTGGGAAGCTGGCTTCTTGGCCCAGAGTCTCATTGAAAAATCCAGAATTTTTTCTGTTCTGTGTCAGAAATGATTGGGAGTGCTGGTGGCCAGTCCAATTTCTCTTACTCCATTGGAGACAGGCTTGAAAGACTGGCCTATCTCTGCTCTCTTCCAGCTTTGTTTTCTGAAGTTCTGGGGGGGAAGAAGGGATTCTACACTTAAAGTCTGACTCTCTCTTTCTCTCTGCCTTTTACTGATATTATTAACCAGTAGGCTATAATACTTGGAGGACAAAAGTTGCCCTTTGCCACTTTGTAAGCAACATTGAATTCATTTGTCATGACAATGTAACAGTCAGCTATCCGCAGGTCTTGCTGGGATTGACTTGTTCAGAAACAAATTTACCATTCAATTTGTTTCCATCTCTTTTCCTTGGAGAGAGGAGGAAAAAAATCATTAAATACATGAGGATTGCCAGGAGGCTTTTTGCATATAATGATGAGATTAGCCATGAGTCCCCTGGAATGCAGAGTGATTTAAATTCACAGTTCCCCAGGAAGTCTAATAGCCAGAGTTGAGTTTGGGGATTCCTGTTCAGATTTCAGTCATTTCAGCTATGGTCTTTGTCCCTTATTAAAATTCTCAAGGATTAGCACTCCTGGGGCTGCAGAGAAGTTCTATTGTGACTCTCCCAGGAACAATTCTATTCATATCACTTTTCATTTTTTTTTCTAGATGCAAATTCAGGAAACCATTGGGGAGAGCAGTGATCTCGACCAGATGCTGGCCTTTTCCGTGTCTGCTGAGGAGGAGTCTACGTTCACCCGGGCCACAACACATTCCGTCTCCAACTTGAGTGAGATCAACAGGGAAAATTCATCACTGGCCCAATACCTGGGGCTGGAAAGCTGTCCTCAAAGCCCCCAGCAGGAAGCCAGAGCTAACAGAGAAGGTGACAAGCCTGGTGCTCTCTGGACAGAATCAGCACATGAACTGAGTCCCCTACAAGATAATGAGGAAGAAGTATCCCAGGCTCCAGCCTCAATGGCTCTCCCTCAGGGTGATGGTATCCACTGCAGGGAGCCAGAGGCTCTCTCTGATGCTTTCTTCCAGCCCACTGCTCCCTCCCTCCCCTTGGAGAATGTGGGCAGTGGGTCAAGGGGCAGAAAAGCTGCATGTGTGATGGGGTGTTTTGAAGCTGGTGACCAAGAAACATGTTATGCTACCATGGATCTCCCCATTGGAGCACCAGTTGATAAATATTTCCCTCAAGAAATTTGCCCCGAGGACTTGGAGCTGACAGAAGGTCAAAGCGAAGTATGTGATTTATGTTCTCCTGACAAGATACTGGCTGTTCTACAAACACAAGGTTCTGAGTCTTCACCGTCCACATACGAGCTCAGAAAGGAAGGGAAGTCAGCCGACGGCCCTCTTTTTAACAGTACCTTCACCTGGAACACGTCACAGGAGGCCAGTGAAGATGCTGTGGGCGAGACACCAGCTGACGTGGGGAATTCTCCTACCATCTTCTCTTCCGCACTATCCTACAATGAAGGAGGGTTTGGGGAGACACAGCCCCCTTGTTCTGAGAATATCTCCTGTATAAAGGATAGTGAAGGAGGCTGTGGAAGTTCCAATCTCAGCATCCTGATTGACATAGACACACTTGCCAGTTACAGTTCCGCCAGAGAGTGCTCAAAAGAACAGTCAACGGAATCAACTGCTAATGTTGACTGTTATCAGGAGACCAGGGAGACTGATGGCATATTAACTGATGCCACTGAAGTCCATGAAATCAAATGCCACACCGTTTCTTTTCCCCAGGACAATGACTTTGATGATGGTGCTGACCAGGTCTCCTGTGAGGCACAAGTTGAAAATTCCCAATCTCTTCCCAACGATGCAGAGTCAGGTCGTATGTTAAGTAGCTCCACAGGTGAAGCAACTGGGGAGACTCAAGTCCCAGCACTCAGTAATGCAGAAGCTCATGGCTACTTCTCACTGCCTGAGGGACAGGGTTTGTGTAGCAGGTCTCTTCAGATTGATAATCAGCCTGGGTATAAGAGCCAGACTGTGGAGGGAGCCCACAGCGGAGGCCTTGAAGAGGACTTCCAGGAAAAGGGAAGTGGAATGAAGCAATGCATCCGGCCACAGAGCACAACCCACCGGAGTTCTCTTTCTGCAAATGATTTCCAAGAAATTTTGCCCTCCATACCTGCCATGCAACAGGAGGCCAATGTGGAACCCTTGGAGCACTCCCTAGCAGATTCCAGGGAAGAAATTGAGTGTAGCTCAGACCTGAGGACCAGTGTCTCGGTGGCAGCTGAGAAGAAGAGTGTGGGAGAAGACAGTCATTTGGTAAGCAGTGTTCCATCTCTCCCTGACAGCCTCCTTGGAGAGAAAGATGACGTTGGACTAGCAAGTTGGGCTGTGGGCAGCAAAGTGAAGATCATAACTCTAGAAGCTCCTGTCTTTGAAATCTGGCCACAAGAACTAGTGACACATTCTGGGTACAAGGAGGCAGAAGTTGGTCTCATGGTGCCTGGTAGGAGCTGGGCTCTGTCTGACATCCTCAGAGAAGGTGCCACCAGGCCTGAGCCAGGCCCCTTGGGAATAGCAGAGTGGGTTCCCAGCTCCCAAGCTGATGTTCTCATGGCCCTTGGAGCTAACAGGGACACCTGTGTAGGTGCTGCACCAGACAGACAAACATACTACAACAGTCTGTCTTCCCAGTGTCTGCGCCAACCCCAACTCCTGGAGTCATCCGTAGACCCTGTTGAGGAAAAGGAGTTAGATGTCACAGATTCTCTGTTAGAGGTTTCCAAAACTGGAGAGACAGAAATGGCTGAGACAGTGAATGAAGAACAGGAGGAAACCCAGCAGAAGCTGCATCACCCCACCTCTGTTAACCAGTCTGTGAGCTTCCCGAGGATCCTGGAATCCTCTGTGGACCCCATTGATGACAGGGGTGAGACAGAGAGTGTCTGGTCTGAGAAGCCAGAGCCCTCCGACTCCAACATAGAAGGAAATGGATCCACTGTTGGAGACACATGTCAGAGGGTAGATGGCCAAGCTGCTAACCTACAGGTTCCACATCCCCAAGACAGTGGCGAAATCATTCCAAACGAAAACACAACCCACCAAAATCATGTAGACAGAGAGGGAGCAGATGCCAGAGCCAGTCGGCCTAATGGAGCAAAAGCGGAAGCAGAAGCTGTCATTTGGCAAGCCCAGGGTCCTGGTGAAGAGAGACAAGGAATTCCAAGCGTATGCAACATGAACCAAACACAAGATGGCGGTGACAGAAACCTAGGAGAAGCTGGGCAAAGGGGAAAGGATGAGACTGAGGTCATCTCTCCCATGTCTCTTCTTTCTAGCTGTCTCACAGGAATGATGCATACATCTATCAAGGCTGACACCAACAACTCCACAGGCCACAATTATGGCGGACCTAAGCCCAGAACTCATCAAAGTGTAATTCCTATGAGGAAGGAAAAGGGAACTATCGAGAACAAGTGTGGGAAACATGTGTCCTCTTCAAATGATCTCACAGACACACCTTGTACTTTGTCTCCCAAAGGAAATGTCACACGCTTGTCAATAAGCCATGACATGGAGGAACTGAAATCAGAGGAGCTTCAAATTGCGGAAACCAAACCCCTAAACTCAACTGACTCCCCAACAATGACTCTGGCTCTCATTTCAGGAGAATGTGAGTCAGAGAAAGACCCTGAAAGCTTGTTACTGAGGGACCTGTGTCAAAAGGGCTCCACCCTGGATAGTGGGAAAAAGTCAAGAGAGGAACAGCAGAGGCCTGTGGTGGATCAGATCAGCAAGGTGCCTGGGGCCCAATCATCAATAGCTGGGTCAGAGGAGGGAAAGAAGAAGCAAGAGGCTTCGGGGAGTGGACACTTGGCTGCAGGGATAAAGAAGAAGATTCTCTCCAGGGTAGCAGCCCTGAGACTGAAGCTGGAGGAAAAGGAAAATATGAGGAAGAACTCCGTTCTGAAGAAGACACCTAAGTTTGAAAGGTCCTTGTCCTGCACTGATGAGAAGAGAGACCCTAAAAGGGCCCCTTGCAAAACTGAAGGGAAAGGTGAGCCTCTGCTGCATTTAGCATCACTGAAGGGCTAGGCACAAAGCTCCTGTGTCCCTTTCAGTCCGTGTCAGTTCAGGTGAGCGTCAGGTGGTTGTGGATGCCACAACTGCGACCAAGCGTCCCATGGTTCTCACACTTGAGCAGGCTCAACCCACTCAAGGGTAAGCTAGTTCAAATGCAGGTTTCTGTTCACCACAGGGGTTTCTGATGGGGCGTGCGGGGCATCCTCAAGAATCTGCCCTTGAACCCAGTTCCCAGGTGGCTTGGCAGGATACACACACCTGAGACACCCTCATCACAGGTGCCTACTGGTGTTTGATGGAGGGGGTATGACAAAGATGCTTTTCAGTTTAATTACCATCTTTTAAAAAACAATCTCCTCTAACAGATGAGCAGAGTCACTGATGTAGATAATCTGGAAAACTAAACTGACCCCACATGGAGCAGGGCACATTAAGAAATATTTTGGCACAGTTTGAGATGTTCTTTAACAGTTGATTTTTTCCCCCTTCATTAAACATGCCATAAGGGGTCCTTGTTTTTGCTTTCAGTTTTAAGCGTGCAAAACATCTTCCCAGTACACAAACCTACCCAGGCTTTCATTCCTTTTAAGCCTCAAAGGCTTTGGCATCGTTCCTTCATCGTTTCTCCATTCTCAACCCAAGCACTTGATCTGGAGGCTGGGGTTTCCTCTGCTCAGCCTTTAACCCTCATTACAGAAAGGGTTAAAGACAAATTGTCACCCGCCAGAGTATAGAGGTATCAAGATTTTAGTGCATACATTTTATCGTTTAGAGACAGGATCTGTGTATCCCATCATAGTCCACTTATATGGCGCATGGAATGGAACTGAGGATTTAGTGCCTGCCAGGCATGAATTCTGTTGACTGAACTATGCCCTTAGCCCCTTGTCCATATACGCTGTTTTAAACGTATTTAAAGAGAATGAAGGAATGTGTTAAAGGGTCTCAGAAGTGGGTTCAAAGTCAGGTGTGCAATCCCAGCCCCTGGGAGGCTGAGGCAGAGGGATGGTGAGTTTGAGGTAAGCTTAAATATATAGTGAGTTGAAGGCTAGCCTGGGCTACATAGTGAGACTGCTTCAAAACAACAACAAAATGTTTCCATTCAGAGAAAGATGATACGCTGGGTGCTCTTGTCCATGATTCTTCAAGTTACACACAGGAAAAGGACAGTTCTGAGTCCTGCTACCGTGAAAGAGTTTGGACCAAGCTCGGTGCAACTTCCCCAAGTACAAAGGCGAGGGGTGGGGGAGAGGAAGGTGGTGTGCACTCTGGATAGTTTGCAGGTGGTTCTAGCAAAGCAGGTACCTGGGGCTCTCAGCCATGTCCTGAGAAAGCCTCCTCTTTCTCAGGACAAGGCCTTCAGGTGGCAAACGAAGGCTTTTCCAAGCCAAAGCAGCTCAGTGCAGCATGCAGGACTGTTTCCAGGGACCATGTTTCCAGGGGCCAAGACCTTGAAGGCCATTGAGAGGCAGATTCAGTATTAAGATTTTCCACGGGTGTTTGCTGTGTGACTTTTCCTAGGGACACAAGAATAAACATGTATTCATCTCAGATACTGCATCAGTGACACACCAAAGACATGATTTGACTCAAGTCTGGTGATCCAGCAAGTTGATTGGAAAGACTAGACAACGAACAAGAGGGTTACTCACAAGCGCACGGATGTCTCAAACCTCATGAAGCTGAGTCCTGGGAGGGCTGGGCGCTGACCTGCAACTTCCCTAGCAACTGTTGCTGCTTATATAACCTTGAGATGGGGCCCTGAGAATCTCAAAGGTTCTAGAAGCTTCCCAGACTTGAGTTTACCTTAAATTTCATTGACTTCAATTCAGAAGAAACAGCAACACGACAGAGTTTGTGCTGTTGTATGAGGGACTGCATTTCACCTGTAGATTGGAGGTACTAACAGTAGGAATCACCCAGCACAGGGATGAAGAACTTAGTGCAAACACCAGGTCACTGACACCACAGGGTTGATGCCAATCTAGCATCAGAAGGAAGAGTGGTTCTTATCTGTTCTCTGAAGAATGTGGCCCTTACAGGGGTGTGGAGCTATCGGGTCCAAAGAACCGAAGATCCTTACGTGACCTGCTCTGGAATTCTTCTCAGTTTGGAGGAAGTTTCAAGAAGATTTGCTTGTGTCTGAGCAGGGCTTTACATGGTTGTCCTTTCCCAGCTAGGAAGAGGTTAGCAGTAGGCCAGCCTCTCTCGTCTTGAGCAGCAATTTCCTTTGAAGAGAAGGAGGCAGAAACACTGACTCTCACTGGTTTAAGCTCACCACTCCTTGCCCTACCTTCAAACCAGCCCCAGGCCCTTACCTGGTTTGGCTGACCACCTGACCATTGGTTTAGTAAAGGAACAGTTGTTTTTATAGGTCGACCCCAACTATTTGCAATAATTAGTGTTTTTCCTTAGTAAGCACCTGCTATATGCACCAATGAGCCAACACAGAGATGAGGATCAGTGACCTGGAAAATGATTTGCTATTATGGGATGTCCGCACACATAACCTCTGCCCTGGACAAGCACCTGCCTCTTCCTTTGAACTAGTTATTTCTGAGGAACATCTATGAGCTTCTATCAGTGACTGACATCTTTAAGACTCTATGTCACCAGGGAGCACTCAGAAGTTCTTTGTTTTGCTCTGTAGCTTTCTGTCCTTTGAGTTTATTACTGTTTAACATGACCACTAGGAAAATACAACATTGAAGTGCTCACTCTGACACAGGGCATGGGCTTTGTAAGACTCCGGTCCTCCTCTCTAGAATGGGTGGGTCACATGATGCCAGGTGCTGCTTTGACTGCATGGACCCCAGCACTCTGGTGCTCTCCTTTGCAAGAAGCCTGGATTTAATGCCCTCCTCCTTCATCAGGGCGGGATAGGTAGCAAGAGAACCTGCTGAGGTGATCTTGAGAGAAATGAATCTGACACTGAGTGGGCTTTCTTTGGCTTCCGGAGCTTAGCACAATGAAAGCTTCCTGTATCACAGGAGACTCTAAAAATTACATTTACTTTGTGTGTGTGTGTGTGTGTGTGTGTGTGTGTGTGTAGACAGCTTGCAGGAATCAGTTCTCATCTTTCACCAGGTGGGTCTCAGGGATTGAACTCAGGTCTCAGGCTTGGCAGCAAGTGCCTTTACCCACCAAGCTGCATGTCCGCCACACGAACAGGGTCTTGGCTGACTGCCCACTCCCCAGAATCCATCATTCAGCTCTGCAGCTGCTTTATGCTCTCCTCTTTATCCCACGACGTGATCGGCTCCCATAATAGTGACAGAAATCTCTGTGAGGCTCTGTTTGAGGAATTTGTGACTCAACCAGCCCATTGCCACTTCCTGGGGCCCAAGTCTGATTTGATATTTTATTCTGCTATCTTGGTTATCTGTGGAGTCAAAGAAAAATTGGAAAACCATTAACACAACGCATTCAGTGTAGTGAAGTGCGAGGCATCCGAGTAAATGAAGCCTTGAGTTGGTACTTCTGGCTCGCCTGTGGACTAGACAGCAATCTACGATAATGTGTCCTTTTGTGTTACCACCTGGGCTGTAATAAACTGACCACACTTCCCACAATGCCAAGCCTGATGAACTGTTCCCTTGGCTGGGTCCCTCTGGCCTCCTAGTGTTCTAATGCCTATACTGCCACCTGGTGGCTTCTCTGGCCAATTACACATTTGCTCATAGGGCCGTGTCTTTGTTAATCTCAAGAGGCAATCTCAAAATAACAGACCAACCCATGGGAGTAATTTCCTTAACATTTGGGTTTCGTTCATATTCGTGTCACTCTTGTCAGTGAGATGGATGCAAGACATGTCACTCCAGTCCACTAGACCATCTTCACAAAGACAACTGCACCCTGTGTGTGTGTGTGTGTGTGCGTGTGCGTGCACGTGTGAACTTTATTCAACAAATAATTCATTTGAATTGTCTTTTACATTTGGAGAATGTAACCTCAGTTACCTGAACAATGCAGATTATACAGCTCTTATTTTGATCAGGTGATTCTACAACAGCAACTTATTTGGCCCAAATCCTTCGGACTAGGCCTCTATAATTGCTAAAACTTTCTTCTTTTAAAGAACAAAAATTTGGGGGGGGGGAGAGACAGAGAGAGAGAGACAGAGAGAGACAGAGAGAGAGAGAGACAGAGAGACAGACAGAGAGACAGACAGAGAGAGAGGGAGAGAGAGAGACAGAGAGACAGAGAGAGAGAGAGAGAGAGAGACAGAGAGAGAGAGAGAGAGAGAGAGAGAGAGAGAGAGAGAGAGAGAGACAGAGAGAGAGCACTAGCTCAGTGATTTAGAACACTGGCTGCTCTTGCCAAGTAAGTACCCAGGTTCAATTCTCAGCACCCACATGGAGGCTCACAACCACCCACAACTCCAGGTCCAAAACATTTGATCCCCAGTTCTGACCTCTGCAAACACCAGGCACAACCATGGTGCACATACATAAATCTAGATAAAATATTAAAAATAGCTTGACTTCTATTTTGCCATGAGCATTATAGACCTTTAGAATTTACATAATGAAAAACAAGCGATTATTATTATTATTATTATTATTATTAATTTCCTTTCCCACTATTACATTTGAGCCAGCCGCATGAGTTAGGAGCGTTAGGAGCAGTCTCTCAGGACTACTGCGGATCAGTAACTGAGATGACACTTGCCTACACTAACCTGCGCATCTGTCTCTAGCTCCAGTGCTGCTGAAGAAGATCCAGGCCGAGATGGCTCCCGTGCACTCTGGGAACATAAAGTTGAGCTGCCAGTTTTCAGAGATTCATGAAGACTCCACTGTTTGCTGGACGAAAGATTCAAAGTCGATAGCCCAGGTCAAGAAAAGGTGGGATGCTCCTCCTCTGCTAACTTTTCACGGTTATTGTTTGTTTGCTTCTTAGTGTGGTTGTCAAAGAAAATAATAAATAAGAAGAAATGAGAAGCGAGCAGAAGCAGAGATCCCATATCCAATGTCTGTTAAGGTTTGGATGTGAAGTGCCCGCCCCCCGAACCCTAAAGGCTCATGGGTTTTGATTGACAGATGATGGGCTTTTAGGGAACCAATGAGAATATGAAGGCTTGAGGGCTCTAACTTAACGGGTCAATCCACTGATGGATTTATAACTTGGTGATATTACTGGAAGGCGGTAGAAACTGGGACGTGGGGCCTGGTAGAAGTGGGTTATCTGGGGTCCCACTTTTTTTATTGAAGAGTCCGTCTTGGCTCTGGCTCTTGAAGTGAGGTGTTTCAGCGCCTATGACCATCTTTCATGATCTAAGTGCAGAGACGGAGTGAACTGGTCACAGACTGAAACCGTGAGCCAAAATAAGTCCTCCTTCCTTTTCAGTACTCTGTGTCAGATAGTTTTGTCGTGGTGAAGAAAGGCTGACATAGTATTCAAGAAGAGGAAGAGTGGAACCCAGCTATCCAGACAGGGAATATGGTGGCTCGTTCTTGCTTCAGCCTGCCACCTGTGAATTGTGTGTTCCTAGAAAGGGATAGGATCTCCTACAGTTTTTAAAATCAGGATACACAGTGAATAATATTCTAAGCTCCGAGGGCCTAGGGTTACAAAACTTTCTGGAACTTATACTTACAGGTATTTTCTGATTCAACATTCCCTCTGCCTCACAATTAATCTAACAAAGATTAAACAAAACTAAAAAGACTTCAACGGGGGAAAGGTCCCAGGGTCACAGAAAAATGAAGCTTTTGAGGAAAACAAACAACATCACTTAAGATAGGTAGAGCACATTATTCTGGGTACTTAAGATGTTGGAGGAGTCAGAGTTGGAGGTGAGTACAAGAATCATTGGAAAATGTCACATGGAAGACAACCCACTCAGCTCCCCAAATCAGCCCCTGTAATGAATGTTCTAGAAAACAGGTAAAGTCCTGGCTCATCTGACAAGCCCTCAAAAGAAATCAGTAGAGATCAGCCTAACTTAGGCATCTTCTAGAAACTTCTTTCTGTCTAGAGAGGCTTTAGGCCAACTCCCCGAGTTCTCAGAGGTATTCTCATCTCTGTAAACTTAATGGAAGTAGGCTGAAAAAGTGGGAAATAGCAAATACCCCTGCTTAAAACGAATGTCTGGACATTATTTCTCAAGGGTTCTCATGAAGACTTGAGCTGCATGCAGTCTCTGGCCTATCAGCATCACTCCAGAAAATCTAAACACAACTGCACACTGACCACTTGGCTGGATATGACCCCATTACCCTGCTTGTCTAGATATGCATGGCTTAAAACTGATTCTAACAGTGAAGCTGTCTGATTTTTAAATCAAGGCATCTCCCTAGAGCTTTATTTGATTATTTATTTATTTATTTATTTATTTATTTTGGTTTTTCGAGACAGGGTTTCTCTGTGTAGCCCTGACTGTCCTGGAACTCATTCTGTAAACCAGGCTGGCCTCGAACTCAGAAATCCGCCTGCCTCTGCCTCCCAAGTGCTGAGATTAAAGGCGTGCGCCACCACCACCCAGCTTAGAGCTTTATTTTAAAAATATTCATTACTGATTCATTTTCTGAAGCTCCCACTTCCAGCACAATTAACCTTCCAGCAAGTTTTGATGCTCTCTTCTTGGTCTAATCTGAGGTTAGTGTTTGCAATTTCTGGGCCTTTTTGCATCTGAGGAGTGTTTCCCCAAACCCAAGTTCCCTCCAAGGAGCACAGGTCACTAGTAAGCTCTCGGGGCCTTTAACGTCATGCTTGCTCCATTTCTCCTTAGAAATGGCTTAGTTGGACCATTTTGCTTTCTTCTTACTGCTACTTGAGAAAGTTTCTAAGTCACAATTCCTTTGTCAGTAGACAGCTCAGATTTCAGATGGCTTTTCAAATGCTCGTTAACTCTTTTCATCCTTACTTCCACTGAAGTATTTTATTTTATGTGCCCCTACCTGAAGTCACTCAGTGCCTTGTTGTGCCAGCTGGCTTTCTGTCACTCTAGTGAAATAACATGAGATGACTAACTCATAGGGGGCCTATTTTTTTTTATCATTTTTAGAGATTCCATCTATGATTGAGCATCTGGGGGTTTCAGATGCCAATGAGGTGGTCTGTATTAGAGGGAGATGTTGACCTCATAGTTAGAGAATAGAAGCCCAGATGTCACAACCCCCCTTGAGGATGTGCCATCAATAACTTAAAGACCAACTTCTATGTGTAACCTCCCGAAGGATCCACAAACACCATCCTGGGGACAAGTCTGTAGCCTATGTATTTTGTGTGTCGAGGGATAGTCAACACCTAAACTGTAGCATTTGCCAAGGTGTAGATTTCAAAGAGCTGAACTCTCTCAAAGGTGATTAGAACATGTAGCAAAGGTCTTAGGCCCACCAACTGAGAAGGAAATCAGTTAGATGGCAAAACTGTTCAAATGGGCATTTGAAGAGTGAGGACATGAGCAGCCAATAGGCAAAGGGATATGTAGCATGTATTTTCAAATACATATAAAATCAGCTTATGGTTAGCAGTCACTAAACTTGAGTGTTGTCTTTTCTTCTACACAGAAACCTTCAAGTCAATACATGACTCAAAACTGTCTGGATGGGTCATCATATTCTTTGTCTTTGTTTTATGAGTCGCCCTGGCTGGCCTCAAATTTGTACTCCTTCTGTTTCAACCTTTCTCGTAGTTGGCAGTACAGACATTCACCACTACATACAGCTGGACGTGTTCTATTTCAAATAATAAATAGCAAAGGCAAGCATTGGGACAATCCTTTATAAGCAAAGTAATCTTTTGGTGAGCCTGTTAGGAGGTGACTGACCAGGGACATGCCATCACCTCTGTCTGAATTTTAGGCAATTTCCTTAACAAGCTACAGTTTGGAAGCTGGAAGTCAAAATGCTTTCTTGTGTCCAGAGCAAGACATGTAGTCTACAAAAAAGAATGCATTGGCATGCATTGTGTGTGTGTATGTGTGTGTGTGTGTGTGTGTGTGGTGGTGGTGGTGGTGGTGGTGGTGGTGGTGGTGGTATGTCTTGACTCTGAGGAGCTTACAAGTTGGTAATCTCTAAGGCTGTTGTGGCCATTCAAATTTTATTTATTTTTTTTTGGCCACTAGGAAGCGACTCTCCTTTCAGCCTTAGCCACACTTAGCCATGCTGTCCTAAAGACAGCGCTTCCTAACTTACAAAGTAATAGGATAGAAACTCAGCTCACTCATGGGTTCAAAAGACGCAGGATCCTCTTTTACTTTCCAAAGTAACATTGTTGCATCTTCTGGCTTAATTGCTTTTCTTCCCCATCACCAAATCCTAATGACTGAACACATAACAGCCATCTTAGGGACATAAAGAGGTGGTTTTCTTTTGTGGAGAAAGCCCGTTGACACTACCGAACCCCACCTTCCTGGCTTATGGCCATTTACAAGGTGAGATGTTTTGTTACAGACCCACATTCCTGCTGTCTGCTGCTGCTCACACCACAGTCAATAAGCAACTTGCTCTTTCTGGAAGCTGAGTAACGTGTCCAAACCCCTCTACAGGACTGAAATCTAGGCCCTTCTGACTTCTCAGTCTTTTTTCCCTGAAGGAACTGGGGAAACGAGGAGAAGGCAGCAGGTCAGTCAGATGGGGGTCTTCCTGAATCTGAACCACAGGGAAGATGCTCACAAGACAATTTGAGTTCAGCTCTAGCATTTTAGGGGGATCGTAACTACCTCTTCCGTGACTTGCTGTTCTGGTCTATGTATCTCAAGAGAAGGACACCCCATCACTCTCTGGGACTCACTTGACATTTCCTCTGCCAGGAAATGCTCTCTTTAGATGTAGACCTGTTCATGTCTAGACTGAACCTTTCATCGGAGAATGCTTAGAGTCTCAAACAGTGGAAAAACTGATATTACTTAGTGGACCTTGTTATAAACTATTGGTCTTTTCCTGAGGAGGCAGTATAAATCAAAGATTTGAAGTCTGTTGGAAAAAAGAAAAAAACAGCCAACAGCAAAGCCTTGTATCGAGCGAGACAAGCTAACATCAGTGGATGCTTGTTGTCAAACTGAGACAAACCCAAATGAGAGTGTACATTTATGCAATCATCATATAAGGACACAATTACAATAGGATTTATATCTACTTTTCCAGCAATGTACATCCTTGTCATTTTTTGAATAAAGACTGCAGCTCTAAACATTGACATAACTATCTCCAACTTAAGGTCAGGAATCAGAAGCTGCCTGAGGAGTCAGCCTAAGGTGCAGCTTAGATTGTCTCAGCTCCCCGATCTGACTGGGAACAGTAGCTATAGATGATCTCTTAAGTTTTTCTGAGGATGAAGTGAAGATGAGTTCGTGTGTGCCTGGTACGCAGCAAGTACAGCACGTTAGCCGTTGCTGTGGTTGTCGTCATCTTCACTGTCTTCATCCACCATACCGTCGGTTACTGACTCATAGTACTTAGTAATACTGGGCAGGGCGATGGAGGGATAGACACATTCACAAAGATGTACATTATTTGAAGGGCCTTGAACATATTGGTAGGGAGTCTGAGGCAAGAGGATTGCTTGGGGTCTGGAATTTGAGAACAATAGTAAGATCCCCATCTCAAAACAACTTCACCTAATAGAAGCCCACAGTTCTGAATCCTTTTGTAAAGCCCGGAGCCTCTTTCTTTTGCTTCCTACTGTATCTACGTTTAGATTTGGGTTTAGAGTTATTGATTTCCCTCATGCACAGGATACCTGGATCATCAACATAAATAGGTGAGTTCTGAGCCGTGCTAACCACAGCTTCTAGAAACTCCTGAAGGCTCCTGGCTTTCCTGAAGCCAGTTAGCCCTTCAGAACGTTTCTGCATATTCATGTTGTGTGTCAGAGTAAGAATATGAAACTGCAATGCAGTAATCCTTTCTATGTATGAATCCATTGTTTAATTAGCTGATTGGGGGATTCTAGTCTATTCGCCAGCCCATTGGCTGAAAGAGCAAGGCAGGAAGACATTAACTCCTCCCTTCTTGAGAGGACTAGAACTTCCAAATGATGAAGCATGTGAATGTTAATGTCCCCTATTCCAGCGCAGGGGACAACTCCAGTGTTTCCTTGGCCATCGCCCAAGCTGGTCAGAAGGACCAGGGCCTCTATTACTGCTGCATCAAGAACAGTTATGGAAAAGTCACTGCTGAGTTTAACCTCACAGCTGAAGGTAAACCTCGGCTTCTCAGCTGCTCGTCAAAGCCCTAGGCCCCTGCCAGCCCAGAGGGACACCCATCCTGACTCCATTCTCTTTGTTTCCTTCCAGTTCTCAAACAGCTTTCAAGTCACACAGAGTATAATAGAGGTAAGTGAAGTGGGCTGGCCTGGCAGGAACTGGGCTCCCCACCCAATCATGAAACAGCTCCTTGAAGAACGCTCATTGTTCCCAGGTGCACTCTTCCAACCAAGTCTAGGATGATCTCCCAGGAAGGGCTTCTGAAGTGCATGCTGACTCAGGAGCTGTTTCTGTGGGGCTTGGAAGGGCTATTGTCCTGGCTAGAATTTCAGTAGATTGCAAATACCTAGGAGTGTATCATTTGTGGAGAAGATTAAACTGCAGCTGTGCAGTCTTGGGGACTTGTGCAGGGGAATTTGTTCTTGACTTTCTTTAGACATGAGTGTTGCTTGCATGGGACTTTCTAGTCATTGATGCTTATGTTTTGATTCTCCAATTTCCTCTTCAGTTTGACTAGCTGAGCAGAACATGACCTCATTTGATTGATTGGTACTGCCTTTTGGTGTCTATGGTGTTCTACACTATAACAGCTACTGCTTTTAGCCATTCATGCAACAGCGAGGCAGTCCATCAAGTTTCCACAGCCTGGCACAGTCTGAGCTTGCTATGCCTTCTATGATTCCCTCTTAAGGAAAATGACGTGTCTCCCTGTCCCCACCCACCCCTACCCATTGCTTTGGAGAGTCGGGAGGCTTTTGGCTATAGAGTCTCCCAATTCTCATGATCTAAATTACCCCCAGAAGCCACTTTTTAACAAGCTGTGGCACCAGGAAGAACTTCCCACAGCAGCAAGGCTGTTCCACACACCCATGCAGCCAGCCCTGCATCAACACGTGCTCAGGCAACCCTGCAGCATACCATTCTCGGCCAATTTCAGGAGAGCTGCACATTGGTGGTTATAGTGGATGAGCATCTAGAAGGTGTGCTGCATGGTATTTAAAGCAAACAAAATAGCTAAGACTTCTGGTAAACAAGACAACAGAGAATCAAGATTCTCTAAAGTCTGGTACATAGGAGACAAGAAGCTGAGACTGTTCTGGGTGTGATGGCCTCATCTGTGACCCTAGCGCTCTCTCTCTCTCTCTCTCTCTCTCTCTCTCTGTGTGTGTGTGTGTGTGTGTGTGTGTGTGTGTGTGTGTAAGCCAGATAATAGCTTCTGGGAATTGGTCCTCTCCTTCTATCATGTGGTTCTCAGGAATCCACGGATTTTCAGGCTTAGGGACAAGCACCTTTGCCTGGTGGACCATCCTTACAGGCTCGATGTTTTAAAAATGTATTAATATACTCACTTCACCTCACAGCAGCTCAGGCTGCTGGAAGCCACAGTTTCTCTGTAGCAAAGAACCAGGCGAGGGCTTCTAAAGTCTACACACTAGTCTCACAGTTGGCCAACTGCAGTGAGTCTGTTCCCAGCAAGGAACTGTCCTTCAGGTACCTGAGGCCGCTGGGAGCATGAGTCAGAACACTGTTGGCCTTTTTCAGGCTTTGGAGAAAACTGCAGCTTTGTCCCAGCCCATGGCCTGTGTGCTATATTCTTGTCTCTCCTGAGTACCCCCGAAATCCCCATGTCTCTGCTACCCGAGTCAAAGCGGGAGTCTTGCCAGCTCCCACTTGAAGCAAGATCTGACTGAAACAATTCATCTGCTACGGTGTCACTGTGGAGGACATTTTTTGGTGTCTTCACAGAGGAGGAGACAATTCCGACAGACACTAGCTCTTTCCCTCCAGAGCTTTTCAAGAGACTGTGACTACTCCTCAGATCTTTAATTTTCTCCCTCATGGTTATGTCCTCATTAAAGTAATATTCATATTAGAATTTATAGCCAGGATTGTTAATTATGCCACACAGAACACGCTATTTAGGCAACTTTCACCTTTCGTTCATTTGATGACTTTTCTCTGAGTTGCTTTGCTTGTTCGTAGTGCTGGAGACAGACTGCATGGCCTGCTGCGGTGTACTAGACCGGTCCGCTCCAGTCTGTGGTGTCTTCATTGTCTTCAGCTCCACAGCCCTTTAGTTAATGAGGCATCACATTCTCCTCAGGCCTCTGGCCTTCTAGAGTATCCGTCTGCCTCCCCTCTTCCTTCTGCAGCTTTCGGCTGTTCACCTACTTCTTCACTTTGAAGATTCCCCCTGTCTGCTGGTTTTTCTTTCTGACTATAATCTTCTAGAATAACCCTGTCTCTTCACAGTCTTAATGCCTAGTTTGACACATAGGCTACATGTGTGTGTGTGTGTGTGTGTGTGTGTATTCATGTGTATGTGTGAGGAAGTCCTTCTTTGAATGTAGGCCAGAAGCTGGCAATGGGTGTCTTCTACTGTCCTCCACTTTAGTATTCTAGAACAGGGCTTCTCACAGAACCTTCACCGTTTCTGTTAGATTAACTGGCAGATCATAGGAATCCTCTTTTCTCCACCACCCCACCCCCTCCCAGTGCTAAAATTGAAGGTACACACTACTGTGCCTGGCTTTTTTTTTTTTTTCATGGGTGCTGGGAACCAAAAATTCAAGTCATGTTTGTGCAGTGACCACTTCACCCACAGAGTTGTCCCTCTAGCCCCATGGGTTGCTTTAGAAGCTGTGATTTGCAAATATTTCTGAATAAAATCACGAAATGGGATTTTTTGCATGCCCATGATTTCTATCTTCTTGTAAATATGCAGAAAGATTTCAGATTTTATGGCTGGAGTGTAAAAGTAGGCATCTTTAAGCCCAGCACAGAGAAGGGTGGCAGATCTCTGTCCACTCAAGGCCATCCTGGTCAACCTAAGATGTTTCAGGCCAGCCAAAGATACACAGTAAAATCCTGCCTAAACATGAAAAATCCAACCAGCACTGTTTTACTGAAAGCCACCTCATTTGTTCATGTAAGGAATAAGTCTGGTTTGCCCATCTCTAGTTTAAGCCAATTTCCGATTGGCTCTGTCGGCGTCATGCATCAGCTCCGACAGCTGTCAGAGAATAATCCACTGCTCTCTTATGAAAATATCCAAAATTATTGTACTTTGTAAAAATTCCCCTTCAATGAAAATTCTTCTGTCTCATCTGTTAGTCACCCTGTGTTGCTGTGATAGAACACCACAACCAAAACAAGTCATAAAAGAACGTGTTTAATTAGGGCTCCCAAGGGCGAGTGTCCGTGGTACCAGAGTTAAGACATGACAGCAGACAGCTGGGGTAGCAGCTGAGGGCTCACATCTTACAAACAGCAGGCAGAGAACACTCTAGGAATGGCCTGAGGCATTTGAAGTCTCAGAGCCCACCTCCATGACATTCTTCAAGTGTTCACATCTCTCAGTCCTTCCCAAACAGTGGCACCAACTAGAGACCAGGTACTCAAGGCATTCTTGTTGAAGCCACCCCAACTCTTGCCTTCTCTCTCTCTCTCTCTCTCTCTCTCTCTCTCTCTCTGTGTGTGTGTGTGTGTGTGTGTGTGTGTGTGTGTGTGCACTCCTTTCTTAGTGGAGGCAGTATAACCCAAGATGAGGGAATTTTACTCTTGTATATAAACACATAGGGTATGTGAGTATGTGTGCGCACTTAGAAATGAAACAGCTAGAAAAAAAAAATCTGCAAAGCCCCTTGGAAAAGCCCTAAGGAGAGACAATTGAGTAGGTCCTGTTGGATCTTCTCAATGGTGCTCCTCTCTCTTCTGCTCTACCCATTTTTTAGAGTTGCTCCAACCAGTCTCTGCTTGTCCATGGCCCTCAGCCTGTTCTCATGTCCTCCTTAGATGACCTTTCTCCCCCTCACTCCCAACTCCTGCTCGCTGTGTCTCTGTTGGGTGTCAAGCCTGATCTGTGTCTCTGGGTTCTACTGGTCTACTCTGTCTTTATTCTTATAAAGGGAGAGTAACTAGTCAAAGGCCAGGACTGGAAACGATTCTGTCCACTGAAAGCTGTACTGTGTTTTAGGATGCGAAGAGATTGAATTCAGCCAGCTCATCTTCAAAGAAGATGTTTTCAATGACAGCTACTTTGGGGACCACCTGCGTGGCCAGATCTCCACGGAGGAGCTTCACTTTGGCGAAGGGGTGCATCGCAAAGCTTTCCGTAGCACGGTGATGCAGGGCCTCATGCCCGTCTTCCAGCCTGGCCACGCATGCGTACTCAAGGTGCACAATGCTGTCGCCCATGGGACCAGAAACAATGATGAACTTGTGCAGAGGAACTACAAACTTGCCGCCCAGGTGGGTCAGGGAGCCCAAGGGTGTCTCTGTGGTTGGGAGCATGATGCAATGAGAGGAAAATGAGACTCAGAGTTGAGAGTTGTAGTATTTCCACAGGACATTTGACTTTTTTCCGAGTGTCTAGCTAGATTCTCTCTCTCTAAAACTGAGCCATGGGACAAGACAAAAGATGGGGAGACGTTCATGGAACAAAGAGCAGCACCTTCTCTCCACCTGAGCCTTGGCCCTTCTCTCCACCCAGCCTTGACACCAGCACTGGCCAACCTGCTAGAGTTAGGTCTAGAACTTTCCCAGTGTGCCCCTGTAAACTGTTTCCTGGGGGATTCGTAGGGAGGATTTGGTGAGGTGCTCATGTACTATCAAGCACTGACCACCCAGGTCAGGTGTGGGAATGTCCGATGTCACTGTGTGCTGATCAGGGCAACGCCTGTGCTCCAAGGGAGACGGAGCTTTCCACTTGTGTTGCTCTCTCCCCGAAAGCCAACCTCTTCCCTTCTTTCCTTCCTTTCTCCCTGTCCTCCCCTTACCTTCTTTTGTCTCAAGCATGACCCAGTCATGGAAGTTCTCCCACAGCATCCGATTCCTGGTCAGCAGGACTTACAGGGTAGAAAGCACAATCAATCCACTTGGCTTTTCCTCAGGAGGAATCCTACCAACCATTCACTATTTACTACTCAGATTATACCTCTGAGAAGGAATTGGGGAGGATTGTGGGCAATACCGTTCCCACTCCTACCAACCATTGTCTGACATCGTGCCAAAGGGCCTGTCCCTTTAGATCAGGGACAACCTTCCTCCTAGAAGGTTTCCAACTAGAAATATTATAGTTCCCAGACATTTTGCCTGAGAGGCCGTTTATCTGATATTGGCTTGTGTAACTCATGACTCAGCAACTTTATTGCTGACCAATCCCACATTGTAAGTTTTGTTTCTGGGATGTGCTTTAGTGGCAGGATACTTACCTTACCTAACTCACAAAGTCCTGGCAAAGGTCCCCAGCACTGAAAAAAAAAAAAGATGCTTCTGAGTTGCCAACCAGCCATAATAGGCCTAGGAATCTATTTATCTGAGCAATCTTAGAACTAGGAATCGTCTTGCTGAGTAGGAGAAATGAATTCTGAATTCTTCCAGTCAGTCCGATTTACCATGTTTTTGGGCAATCCAGGAATGCTACGTTCAGAATACTGCCAGATACTACGCCAAGATCTATGCCGCTGAAGCAGAGCCTCTGGAAGGCTTCGGAGAGGTGCCGGAGTAAGTGTGTGGCGACTCCCATGTGTTGCTACCTCTGATTTGCTATGGATGTGGAAGGCCTAGAGGGTTCGAGGGTGAGAAGGGTCAAGTGTTTGATTTTGTCTCTCTGACTATAAACTCTGTGAGGGATCACATAGCCACTATCTTGTTCTTATTTGATCTCCAGAGGTGTAAATGAATGCCTGATAAATATTATATTTTTAACTTAAAACACTTTTTTAAATAAGTGGGGCTGGAAAGATGGCTCAGTGGCTAAGAGCACTGACAGCTGGTCCAGAGAACCTGGGCTCAATTACACTCACATGGTGGCGCAACTGTCGATCACTCCAGCCCCTTTGGTCTACCCTCTGATGCCTCTGTGGGCACTGAATGCATGTGGCTCACAGGTACACATGCAGGCAAAATATCTGCACGAGTAAAAATACATTAATTTTTAAAATGTAAATATATGTACATCCATGCATCTTTGTGTGGGAACCTGCACATGTGAGGGCAGATGCAGACTTTAGAGAAGGGCTGCTACCTCCTGGAGCTGGAGTTATAGATGTTTGTGAGCCACCACATGTTGGGTCACTAGATGTTGGTACTGGGGACAAAATTAAAGTCCCTTGAAAGAAGAGTAAGTATTCTTAGTCACCGAGTCATTTCTCCTGTCCCTTGATAAATAATCTTTTTAAAAAAGATTTATTTATTTTATTTATATGAGTACACTATACCTGTCTTCAGACACACCAGAACAGGGTATTGGATCCCTATCACAGATGGTTGTCAGGCACCATGTAATTGCTGGGAATTGAACTCAGGACCTCTGGAAGAGCAGTCAGTGCTCTTAACCTCCGAGCCATCTCTCCAGCCCATAAATAATCTTTTAAAAAACTTTTTTTTTTATTGTGCTGCTGGAGAGATGGCTCAGGGGTTAAGGGCACTTGCTGCTCTTCCAGACACCCAGATTAAATTCCCAGCATCCATGTAGTGAATCGCAACTTCCATAACTCCACTTCCAGAGGATCCGACGCCCTCTTCTGGCCTCCAGAGGTACAGCGTGGCTATGATGCAGAGACACATGCAGGCAAAACACCCATACACATAAAACAAAACCACGTATTTTTAAAATTTTATTATCATTATTGGTAATGTACATACATATACAGTGAGGCTTATTGTGCTGTGGCATGCATGTGGAGGTCAAAGGTCAACTCTGTAGAGTCAGTTATCATTATGTCTTTATGTAGGTTCCAGGGATTGAACTCGGGTCACCAGGCTTATAGAGCAAGTGCCTTTACCTGCTTGGCTAACTCACTAGCCCTGGTACTTACTAAGTAAATACACATGTGAATGGGCTAATGGATTCTATCACATTAAACAGATACTATGATATCTACCAAGATAAATAGAAAGTCGGATATATCCCCTCAGAGACTTCCCCTTTATTGCCTTGTCAAAGCAATAAATAAATACAAGAGAATTGAGGCTATTACAATACAACTAACATGAGAAGCATAAGCTATGGCAGCGCAGGAAAAGGTGGACACAGCAGGGAAGATCAGGAGCACTGGAACAGAATCCACTTCCCATGATCCTTTGGAGAGAAATTTTATTCTTTATCCACTCATTGCTTAAGTATCTTGGGTCTCAGCAAATTTCTGAGAGTCTGGAGCCTGTGTTTATTAGCTGTTTGTATAATAAAGTCATATTTGCATACTAAGTAGAAAGAGAAAGGGCCAAGTCAGGACTTGCTGGAAATGCAAAAAGAGCAGCCGTCAGTGAAAGAGGGTGAAGAAGGAAGCAGTTCTTGTCTGTATGTTCCTGTTCACGCAGAAACTTTTCCCTTGGGTGGCATGATACAGTAGGATGTCCAGAGCTTGCTGCTGTCTGCCGAGAAGCACACCACACGAGTATCTAGTACAAGAAGACTCGGCAGCAACTTTAGCAAAACTGATATGCTGCAAAGGGCGAAGACCCAATGCTTTCCTGCGAAACAGGAAGACAGCAGTTGGTGTGACTTCAGTTTCATGCTGTAGGAACCTGCCCTGTTATCTTTCTCGTTCTCTCTTTTTCCAGCCTCTGTTCTCTTAAGTTCTTCTACCTTAAGGGAGGAAAAGTAGAAACCATAACAGAATTTTAGGGCAAAAAAAGCACATTCTGGCAACTCTAACAGGCTGGGCTTGGACAACTGTCCCCATAGGACCAGTGATGGTGAAAACCAGTGAAAAGAGCATATGCATTGGGAAGAGAAATGGAAAGGAATCCAATGACTCCAAGTTCATCCTTGGGGTGCTGACAGGAGCTAGATGTGGAACTACAGGAAGCACGAAGTATGCATAACTGAACAAACGAAGAGGGCCAGGGGCATGCATGATTAAACAGCCCTCTATCTTTGCTTCTGCAAGATGAGCGGGAGTTGTTATTGCTGTCACCCAGAGAACATGATCTGTTTCCTCCTGCTCCTCTAGGGTGCAGCCTTGTCCTTAAGGATAATGGAGCTATCTAGGGTGTGGCCTGTCTTGGGAGGTTTTGCTGTGTCTGGGATCCGAGGGTTAAGAGGATGGGTTATCTCTGTGACTTCAGCCTTGAATTGGGAATGAAATAGATCAGGTAGGCAGACACTCCTGGAGCGTTTAACATGCCTGGGCAAAATCAAGCAGGAGTCTGGCCCAAAAGAAAGGAGTAGGACACAAAATGGAGGCAGAGCTGGCAAGCTTTTAGCCTGCTTCTAGTTACCTTGTCCCAAATGGAGAATCAAGGTTTTTGATCAAAAGCAGGTCCTTTTTTATTCATTACATTTTAATGTAGTGTGTGTGTGTGTGTGTGGTCACAGTGAATGTGTGGAGATCAAGGGGACATCTGAAAGGAAATGATTCTCTTCTTTAACCACGATAGTCCTAGGGTTTGAACTCGGGTCGTCAGGTTTGGCGGCGGCAAGTGCCTTTACCCAGTGAGCCATCTCACTGACCCTCAAAAGTAGTTTCTAAGTGCCTGTCATAAAAGCAGTAACTCATCTACCACCCGTAGAGCCATGATGTCCTACAGCAGGGGCAGATGCATGCTGTGTCTAGCTTGACTCTTGTATGGCTTGGGGCCCTTTTAAAGGAAAGAATGCATAATGAACATCGAGATGGGTTTAAGGAGTTAAAAGGGTGGGTGCCCAGTAGGGAGGGAAGCTTAACTGCCTTCATCCATATCCACCAAACAAGCCACAACCTTGAAGAGGACATTTTTTTTCCTATCAGAAACTGTCTTTCCTTAAAATAGGAGAATTTGTGACCACATGAGTGATTACAGCATGTGGAAGTGTTTTCTGAAGGATGTTGAGGCCAGACCTAAATCTGAGAAGTCTGCATCAGGATGCTTGCATGTGTGCCCTGGACTGGTCCCGCACACTTCTTGCCTTCCAGAGAAGCCCATTCTGCTAGGATCTGTGGGCAGGCAGTAGACCCACAGCGGGTCCCACCCCACTACCCCTGCACATGCACGCATGTGTGCACACATACACACACACAAACACACACACGAACACACACACACACACACACACACACACACACACACACACACACACACTCCATGTTTCCTTCCAGTAATGGGCCCCTGAAGCAGTTTTCTTTTAGGGAGCTTTTGGGATCTTGAAGAGAAAACACTCCCTGTAGTTTTTGTTTTCGAATTCATGAATATCAACGGCATCACATTGTCTATGCAAATGACTCCAACTGTGCAGTGACCAGGCTAATTGAGATTGTGACTGATACCCAGACTAGATTCTGGAATAATACCCATTCCCCAAAGGCTACAGAATTAATAAGAACCCAGACAAACCTTGAGCTCTTTTGTATGGTGGATAATTGGCTAGAAGGAGTCTTCAGCAGGTCTCCTGAGTCTTGCAGATGTGACAAAGCATGACAGACAGACAAAAGCTTGATGGCCAACCTGTGTTTTAGGAGTGTGCAGCAGGAGCCCAGCTCCATGTGCCTCTCCCATCTGACTGCCCCCAGATATCTCTGTAACAAGATGCAGAAGCCATCATCCTAAGGGGGTAGGGGGCTGCTTTAAGAGACTTTCAGTGGCTCCTCCTTCCCCCTGTTAGGTTCTCTCTCAAGATATCCTTGTGGCTGCCCCCAGCTTCCTGCAGGTCTTGCTCAGATAACCTTTATTAATAAGCAAAGGCTTCTGAGTCTCTTCAAATGAAATAACAGCTCCTTCACCACCACAGTGCAATCTCCTCGCCAGCCACTGCATTAGACTTCTGCCTGCCAGTTAGCTCCATGCAGTTACTCTCTCTGTTACCTCCATTTAAATGTAAGTTTCATGGGGGAAGAGGCAGAGCCTCTCTTCCCTTTAATGCTGTTTGTGAGAGAGTGACTTGGAGAGTGTTAACACAGAGATGCAACTGAAGATAAGTGTTTGCTGACTGAAAAAAGGATGGATAGGGAGGGAGGGAAAGAGGGAGTGAGGGAGACAAGGAGGGAGGGAGAGAGGGAGGGAGGAATAAATGTGGTGGGTGGGTGAATAGGTGGATGGATAGATGGATGGATGGATGGGTGGAGAGCTGGGTGGGTGGGTAGAATGGATGAATGGATGGATGGATGGATGAGTAGATAGGTAGGTGGATGGATGGATGGATGGATGGATGAGTAGATAGGTAGGTTGATGGATGGATGGATGGGTGGATGGGTGGAGAGCTGTGTGGATGGATGATGAATGGGTAGGTGGATGGATGGATGGATGGATGGGTGTGTGGATGGATGGGTGGGTGGATGGGTGGAGAGCTGTGTGGATGGATGATGAATGAGTAGGTGGATGAATGAATGAATGAATGAATGAGTGATAGCTACTGATCCATTGGATCGCTGAGATAAAATGATAGAGCCTGTCCTCTTGACTCTGGCCTGTAATCTCAGCCTGTAATCTCTGGAGTCTGAGACAAGAGGACCTAGAATTCTAGACTACTCTGAGCTACCTAGTGAATCTGAGGCCAGCCTGGCTATATAGTGAGACTTTTTTTTTCAGCATTTATTTTTAAATGGGGCTGAAGAGATTAGCTTGGCATTTAAGAGTGCTGACTACTCTTCCAGAGGACCTGGGTTCCATTGCCAGCATCCACATGGTAGCTCATAACCTATAGCTCTAGTTCTATGGGATCTGACACCTCCTTCTGGCCTCTGTGAGCACCAGGCACATGTGTGGTGCACATGCATGTAGGGAAAACACCCATACACATAAAATAAATGTAAAAAGCCAAAGCTGGACATGGCCATTCATACTTTTAATCCCAAGACTTGGGAGGCAGAGACAGGCTAATCTCTGTGAGTTCCATCCAGCCCAGCATATTCTATAAAACAGGTTCCAGACCGGCCAGGGCTGATAGTAAGACAATGTCTCAAACAAAACAAGCACATGGTATTAAAAGTAACGAGGAGGAAGAGTTTGAAACCAATTCTAGAAACAAAAGCAGTAATGGATCTTCTGGTTCATCACATAATAACGAAGGGCACTGTAAAACGTAAGATAAAATACAGAGTGGACTCTGGATTGACCGTGTGCCCTGCTTCTCCAGGCGACACTGTGTTCCTATCTGAAATCCTGATGTGTGATCATGTCCTCCTCCCTGACAGGATCATTCCTATTTTCCTTATCCGTCGGCCCGAGAACAACATCCCTTACGCCACAGTGGAAGAGGAGCTGATTGGAGAATTCGTAAAGTATTCCATCCGAGATGGGAAGGAAATCAACTTCCTCAGACGAGATTCGGAGGCTGGTCAGAAGTGTTGCACCTTCCAGCACTGGGTATACCAGAAAACAAGTGGCTGTCTTCTGGTCACGGACATGCAGGGTGAGCTGGACAGACCACCCAGTTCTGCAGGGGCTGTGGGCCTGGGGTGTTCCTAAGGTTAGAAGGAAGGAAAGGAGGGGGAAATGAAAAGGAAGAGAGGTCTGTTGGGTACCAACAAGCATCTTCTCCCTAAGATGTTACTCACTTCCCATTGCAAATGAATCTTGGGGAGGTGGCTCACTCACCCAAAGACTGACTAGAAAATGATGGTGCCAGGGATGGAATCCTGGAGGCCACCACTAGAGTTTAGCACCTTTGTATGAGACAGTGCCTCATAGTCATTGAGTGGCATACTTCAGATTTTTCTCAGCAGTATTGTTATTTGGAAATAAAAAGGAACAGGGAGATTTGTACCTGGGAAGCTGAGGTAATTCACCATTGCCCTTTCTGCCTGGTTCCACCTGTGGGTATCAAATTGCCTAAAAACTTTCTTTATGTTTTGCCAATGTGGCAAGAGGCTTGTACAGGGAAGTCAATGCCCCCACCATGAGCAGCATTTGCCTGGTGTTGATGGGAGCTGTAAATAATTACTCCTGCTCCCTCAGTCCATGGGCAGGTACTCTGGGAAGTGTGCTCAGTGTAGGCTTCCAGCAGAGTACAGTTACCTATGGTAGTAACTGGGTTTTCATCCGTGTGTTGCTAACTGCCTGTGTTCCTCAATCTTTTTTTTCCTTTTTTTTTTTGGCTTCTATCTCAAATGAGCTTTATGTACTCAAAATATATATTAGAATTTATTAAATTATATACATGCATGTATTAGAATTTATTAAATTATATACATGCATATACATGTATATATTAGAATTTTTTAAGTCAGCTTATATTAAAATAGTACAACAGTTGTCTCACACCTAAGAGCTGGGAACCTGGTGTTTCTCAGTGCTTGAGGCTGGGTGCTCAGCAAACAGAGACACACAGAGACAGGCAGAGAGACAGAGACACAGAGAGAAACAAAGACACACAGAGACAGACAGAATGCAAAATATACAGAGAAGTGTCCATGTTTCCTTTATGGAGCTTTGTTTAATAACTGTGTTTCATGAATCTGTTGTACATTATCAAAGCAAGAAGGCAAACACTGATCCAGCTGAGTGGCTAGACTACAGGAAGGACTAGATCTCTCCAGCTTTTGCATGTATTCACTTTTCTATGTTTTTTTTAGTCTGTGTAGAGTATATGATGCTCCCCATGTTACAGCTGAGAGAGCTGAGGGCAGAAGCAGTGGTTTAGTGATTGCCAATTACCTAAAATTGTTGATGGGTCCAGACTCCAACCTATATTTTCAGACTCTGGTTATCACACTTCCTGCACAAGATGACAAACTAAAACCTTGTAGTAAATTTACTTCCCAGTGTTTTCAAGTATCCCCCAATGTTGAAAGGTTCTGATGGGTGGATATCTTCTACAGGGCTCTGATGGACTCTTGTGAGTCAGCTGGGTCAGAAAACACGTCTGTCTTACAGATGAGCTGAGATGTCTGCAGAGGCAGCAATGCCTGTCCCCTCCCAGGAATGACTTCACACACACACACACACACACACACACGTACACGCCATTCTGAACAGACAGCTATTTGTTGGATTCCGGCTGTACAATTGTTCTCCCCTTAGTAGCTGCCTTCAGAGTTGATTCTGCATTAAATGTATTTTGTCTACCGAAAAACAGCACCCTGGAGCTTCCCTCGCAGTTAGTTTTGCTTCCAGGCACTAGTAAACAACTGCAATGGAATATCACATCTCTCTGTAAATGATGTGTGTGCTTAAATGTGTTGGCACAGTGCTTCATAACAGTGTTTATTTACAGTCTGCCGCTCGGGAAAGCCTCTTCACTGCCATCCTCGTTGTGGCACGGGCTCACACTCTTTCAGCAACGCCTCTACACTGGAATTAGCAATAAGAGAAATAAAACCAGATGCGATTGTCCCCTTCTCTTGAGTGCGTTTGTTTGTTGAGAGAAGTTTGTCGAGACTTCAGGTGTGTGGCGTCAGAGGTGGGTCTGTGACTTGGAAGTGAGACCCGAGACCTGTTGAGACCACTAGGCTTTCTCAGGAGCCATCCACAAACTGAGATTCTGTGAAGAGACCTCTGCTCTTCTCCCATCAGAACCAACCCATAGGCCACTATTAGCCTCACATCACTTTGACAGATTGAGAGGACCGTCCTCCAGTGACTGTTGGAAAACCTTTGTTGACTTGCTGACAAATAATTAAACCAAAATGAGCTTAATTCTCTGAGAAATCCCCCATATCATATCTGCCTCCCATTTCCCCAGAGTGCTCTGAGACCACACACACACACACACACACACACACACACACACACACACACACACACACACACACACTGCAGTCCTTCTTCATGCTTGCATGATATAAACATCCCTATGCTTGCCGCTGACCTTGGCATTCTACTTTTCTAAACCAAAATAGTAGCTGTCGACTGTGAGCAACGGATGGCACTGTAGCAGTTCAAGCACCTGTTGCCACACGACTTCTAAAAAACAGACCTTACTGGAACTTAGAGCTGTGGAAAAAAAGATGTCCAATGGGGCCTTTGCCCCATTTTTTGACATCTTTTTTTTTTTAATTATTGTACTTCCTACAATAAAGTGAACATGCAGCAGGCCTTTGCATGTTCGAGTTGTTGGTAGCTTTGGATGAAATTAGTGACTCGGCTTTTAAAACGTTCACTGGGCTCTTCAAAGTACCATGCTTAGCTCACAAGTGCATGGTACAAAAGCTGGGCTCATTGCTTCCGGGTGACTCACCAGTCCCAATAGCAACAATGTGGCATTTTTGCCATGCTCTGGGTGGACACTGCTGAACCAGAGTGTTCTGGCTTCAGCTTGACTTCCCTGGGTCTCTGGGATAAAGAGCCATGGAACCAAGTTATCATCAAACCCTATCCCAGTGTTGGCTTTAGAGAGACCTGGATCCTTCTATACCTCTACTGTCACCTACCTAGCTGCTCTATGCCCAAGTTACCTGCTCATTGGCAGAGATACCACTGCTTACAGCCTGGCTCTTATAGATCCCAGAGTCAGAGGTATGTCATAGGTGACTAACGGGTCACCACTGGATTGCACAGGTGGGGTGCACTGAGGTAGGGGAAGTGCCTAGAGGTGCCATCGTAGAAAGTCAGAAGCAGAAAGAATACATGGATAGAGCAAGAAGATGCTACAAAGGCCCGGGGGACCTCCATACTCTGGGTATGAGAACCGGTGCTCTTCCCATCTGCTAGCATGGGAGTAGTTAAGGATAACGGCTGAGGCTGGGTCAGAGGGAGAGTGGGCAGTCCTTTGTTGTAGTAGGATGCTCATCTTCCTCTTGCTGGAAGATAGCAGGCGGTCTATTTTCCTTACACCTCTGGACCCCTAACTACTTCCCAGCTGCCTTTCCTGGGCGGACAGTAGCAGAGAGCATCCTGTGTGCTTGGGATTTTAACAAGGACATCTGTGGCTTTTTGCTGAGCCAGCGTGGGAAGCTCAGTAGCTGTTTTACTGTTTTGAGTTTGGTTCTTCCCAACGCTACTGTGGTTCCATGATCTTAAAAGTCTTAAACGGCCAGGCCGTGGATTCTAAATGCTATTGTTCCCGGGCCAAATGACTGAAAGTCTTCTCACAAACTTGTGAATGTTCCCTAGAATCTGGAAATTCTTTGTGGAAGTGAGAAATTGCGTAGGTGGAGTTTTTCTTTGAACACATTGCCTTGAACGTTCTTACTGCTGCTGTTGACCAAGCCAGTCCTTGACCATGCTTCCTTCTATTTGAGGGCTTCAGTGAGGAGCAGGGGACCAAACCTAAGTCCAGGAGATAGCATTTCTTGGGAGAAAGCTCATGGGAAAAGTGCCAAGTCTCATATTCAGTCTAGAACAAACCTGAAGGAGGCCTGACTTGGGTACTGCTGCCTGAGTCACAGGTCTGCCTTCCCCCATCATTAACCCCTTCTGCAGACACAGGTGTGACTGTGAGTCTCCTGAGGCTCTCCGGGAGGAAAGTCCACATGGACCCAGAAAGACAATAAGCTTCCCCTCCCCTATCTGACCAATCCTCTCTGTGCCTCACCTAGCAACTCAAACTTCTGTCTTTGCTCTCTCTTTCCACAGGTGTAGGAATGAAGTTAACCGACGTTGGCATAGCAACACTAGCTAGAGGGTGAGTAGCAAAAAAATGAAATCGGTGTCATTTCACATTGGGCTTCCGGCAAAGGCTGCTGGCTAATGTGGACAGAGTGGATTTCTTGTCTTTGCTGTGAATGACAAATGATCTAGGGATGAATCCAATTCATTTCCTTTACTTACATAAAATATTTATGGACTTTATTCTCAGAGGGAAACACATATGCTTCCTAACTCTGAAGCAAACAAGAATGCTGGCAAACACATTTCTAGACCAACTACTCACAGGAGTGTCATGGGGAGAGAATATTCTGGCACCATTGAGATAGCTTTCAGCTCAAAAACCCCAGTTTCTATACTTAGCATCTTCTTTATTGAAAGTTTTTGTTGTTTTGTCTTTTGCAGTTGGGTACAATAATTACACATATATATTTCAGTTCATTTTCCCACAAAAAACCAAACCAAACCAAACAAAAAAACCTCCTTTGGGTGACTCACGGGTACAAGAGATTACTACAGGAGTCATTCAAATAATCTATTTCAGGCTGCTGCTGCTGGTGGCGCACGCCTTTAATCCTAGCACTTGGGAGGCAGAGGCAGGTGGATCTCTGTGATTTCGAGGCCAGCACAGTCTACATAGTAAGTTCCAGGACAGCTAGAGCTACACAGAGAAACTCTGTCTCAAAAAAACAAAAAAATCAAATACTTACTTCTCATTCCTGTTGTTGATTTTGTTTTTCTGGTTGAATGCAAGAATGTTGGTTTGCTCAATTGCCTGCTTAGGTGACTATTTACCAAGCTGTTCACAGATCGTCCTGTTTTGCTGCTTTGCTTGGGCCCCTTCGAAGAAAAACTGACTATTCATGATTTTTTCAAACAATGTTTTAAAGCATATTCTCTTTTCCTGTGAGTGTGTGTGTGTGTGTGTGTGTGTGTGCATGCACACATATCCAGCCACAATTCCCATGTGGAGGTAGGAAACCGATTCTGGGAGGTGCCTTTCCATGTAGATTAAGAAGAAGGCAGACTGAGCTCCGGCCTCCATCTCTGTGCTTCCTGCCTGTGAATGCTATGTGGCCAACAGCTTTACCCTTCTGCCACCTTCCCCAGCGACACGCCGTGATGGGCTGTACCTGTCAACTGTGAGCCAAAGTAGTCCTTTCCTTCTGTGAGTTGCTTTTGTAGAGAACTTTGCTGTAGCAATGAGAAAAGTAGTGGAAACCATAGGTTTGGTTCATGAACCCATGATAGCCCAACGTTCTCCATTTCACATTAGAACCAAGATGTGGTTTGGATAGCTTCCCCTGCTGTCTTCCTTTTGAAAACCTATTCTGCGATGATAAACTCTTAACATTGCAGTTGTCTCTCACACTCACCTCATGGCACTGATAAGAGCCCTGATCGCTGTAGGCTTCAGGGCATTTGGGCGTGACACTGGTCTTGCAAATATAATGTGTCAGAGGGGTTATGATGCTACTGCGGGGAGGGGGAAGAGTCAAGAGCTTTTGGGAGACTTGGTCCAAATCTGGGCTAGGCTGTTTACCTCTATTTCTCCTGGTGGTAGCGTGGCTTGTAGTGCTGTAGGCATTTGTCTGATGGATGGGATGTCTGGGTGGGATTAGTTTCTTCCTGTTGGTGCTGTTTTGTGCCTGAGGTCCTTAAAAGTCAATCCCTTTAGCAGCCGACCAGGATGGATATTTCCATTAACCTGTGGTGCCCGACTTATGAAGACCTCTGATTGTCAGGTATCACCACGACTCTGCCAACGGGTGTGAGCTCCGTGGAGCTCCCTTTTCCTCGCCTCAGCCTAATGCCAGAAGATACAAAATTCCATAGCATAACTTCAAACAGTTGTGGTGACTCCCAACCATAGAATTATTTTGTTGCTATCTCATAGCTGTAATTTTGCTACTGTTATGAATAGTAATGTAACTAGCTGATGCAGGCATTCTGATATGTGACCCTGTGAAAGGCTCATTCAATCCCCAAAGGGGTCTCGACCCACAGTTGAGAACTGCTGACTTAGAAAACCCTCTAACTCAACCAAAGCTGCTCAGGAAACCCTTAAACCAAGATGCGTGTAAGAGCACAGTGATTTACAACATCTTTAGAAGCATGTCAACAGCTTCCAGGAACCAGAGAGCTCCAAACGGCACCACCTCTCCTAATTTAAAAAGAAATCCAAGCCCTCGGTTTTGTTCTCAGCTTTAATGTTACTTTTCTAGCCTGGGACAGCTGCCCAAGACCCATTAAAGAGAGGCTAGCCGGAGCCAAGGGCAAAATGCTGCCTGTAAAGTGTCACTTATGCCTGCTTTCCCACCCAAGTAGAAGTGGGAGGGGAATTCTGCAGTGTTTGAGAGCTTTGAAAAGACAATAGATCATCATGTCCAGGTTTTAAAGTTTTCTTTAGAAGTTTAAAGAAAAGTCACATTTTAAAAAAAAAAAAAAACAGAACTGTATTAGAAGCTTGATTGGAAAAATCGATAAAAGTAGACCCTCTCAGAGGATGAAGTGAGTTTGCCCTTCCTTACAGATCCTCATTCTTAGAGTGAACTGTGACAACCACGCCCACTGCCTAGACTCCCGAGCTCCCCCTCCCTCTGGAGCAGGGCCAGAGCCAGCAGTGATCCAGGGTATGGGGGAGGGAGGGGGAAGGGAAAGGGAGGGCCAGTGGCATTCTCTAAGTGTAAAGAAGGGAGAACAGGGGTGGGGGAGGCAGGCTAAGCACCCTTGATGCCCAGGGGTAGATCTCAAACGGTAGAAAGCAAGATTTGACTGAAGAAACGTTTCCTTCAAAGCCAAAGCTGCAAATGGAGTGTGACTAATGGCAGCAAACTGGGAAAGGGTTAAGGTTCCAAGGTGATCTGCAGATAGGACAGGCGCATTCACACTGGGTGCCATGGCAGATAGACAGATAGGAGGAAACATGTTCACACTGGGTGCCACAAAAGATAGGAGGGTACAAATTTACACTGGATGCCATGACAATTAGGATGGAACATGTTCACATTGGGTGCCATGAGAGATAGGAGGGAACATGTTCATACTGGATTCCGAGGAACAGGAGGAAGAACGAGGAGAGTGACAGACTTTCAGAGTACAGGAATGGGGTTGGGCAAATAGGGATTCATTAAACATACTCCCTTATTTGTAGCAAGCCTAGCTTATTCACGATGGACTGGGAGACCAGTGAGTTCTATGGAAGGCTGATCCCTGGCAGTGCTTGGCTGTAGAGAAGAACAGCATCATGAAAAGCGGATCTCTGCACCACTTAAACTTATCTCCAGGCTGAAGGGGTGAAGGGGAGATAGCTAACTTGGTAAAGTATTTACTGTGCAAGCATAAAGAGTTTAGCTCAAGTCTGAGAATCATGTTTTAGCTTGCACTTGGAATCCCAGTAGCAGAGAGAGTGGGCAGAGACAGGAAGATCTGTTCTATTTGGTCAGTTCTAAGCCCTTGAGAGACCTTGTCTCAAAAACAAAACAAACAAACAAAAACAAAGCCAAAAGTGGTCAACACATGAAGAATAACATTGAGGCTATCCTCTGTCCTCCATAACCACACACACAGGCATATATATATATATATATATATATATATATATATATCTCCCTATATTTCAACCTGCACTATATATAAACACATAATAATAATTTAATAAATAATAATAAAATAAATGCAACCTGTCTTGTTTCCCAATTAAGTCAGGGGTATTCAAATGAAGGTTGAGATGCTATTTGTCATATAAATAATCTGTCCATAATCTCATAAAAATAAGGAGCCGTTATAATCTGCTTATTTTAACTTTATTTGGCATGGTCTTTCAGACGGTCCTGTGTCGAACTCCTCCTGGGCCGTCAGTATGATCATGTCTGGAGTGTCATCTGCCCTCCAGGTAGACTGCAGACCTGAACTGGCTCTTGGATCACGTTTCTGAGTTGAGTTCCTTGGACATCTAGAGTTCTCTGAGAGAGACAAGGAAAGATATTCAATCTTGTAAATGGGGATTTGGAAACTTAACCAAGACATGCAGGCAGAACAGATCTATACTTATTACCACGGGTTCTGCAAGCATCTCGCTAGGCGGTAGTGTGGAGGTTGTGACGTAGCCACTAGAGGGCAGCAGAGGCAATGTTTTGCTCTCTCTCCTCCTCTCTCCCTTCCTCTGCCTTCACCCCCCCCCCCCCCGCGTGTAAAAAAAAAGATCCAGTCACATGGCTACATCGAAGTAAAACAAAGAGGTACTCTGAGTCGGTCTTTCAGTCAGTCACCAGTAACTGCTGTGCTAAAATAAGATGCTTGTGAGTAGCTTCCGGAGACACCCTGGCTGCCCAACATGACGGTCCTTTCTACCTTTGGAAGGAAGAACAAGGGCTGTCAGACATTGCTGACATGGAAAGCACATGTAAGAGACTCAGACTTATTCCCTGGGAAGGGCCAGAAGTGCAGTGGGAAGGGCAGATGTAGCCGAGGAGAGTTGCTGTCACTGGCTGGCACAGGGCCTGCCTGCCAGGTCTGCTCAACTACTCTGAGACAAAAGACTCCACCCTCGGAATCCAGAGCAGTACCCTAAGAAGCCCTTGTGTGCCCACTGGCAGAAGGGACAAGGGTTACCTGGATGCTTATTCCAGTCCAGTGTCACACACAAGTGGCCATGGAGAGGAACCACCAACAGTGACTTAAATATGGGAAGGAATAGAATCTCCTCATCAGCACCACACCCTAGAAAGGTTACTATGTAATGCTGGGCGCACTACTTAAAGCAATATACAAATCTGCTAGCAGGAATGGAAACAAAAAGACTTAGATCAAAGGTTGCCGGCATCTTTTGAATGTACCCCACAGAAGGACCTATGCCACTCACTGTACAACATCAAATATTTGAGATGTCTCACCAACACCAGGCCTCTGAGAATTCATAGACCTAATACACTGGTACCTTAACACCCTAAATATCTACTCCAGGTGGCTGCCATTGTCCCCTAGCTTTGGAAGGTAGCCCACCTTCTAGTTTTATTTGACCAAGTCACACAGCTGTAGAGTTAGTTGGTCCATTGACTGATATATCTGACCAGTCCTTACCACTGAGGCTGCTTGGAGATTTTCGAGGGAGCAGGGCACATTTTACTATTTTGGCAAGACTGACATTATAGCAGTGAACTATGTGTGTGCTTGGATCGCCAAGGCCCAGCAGAGCTAGAGAGAACATGTATCTCTACCAGGTAGAAATAGCACGGAGGTCTTCTGCCTCCTGCCTAGAAATCTTATTAAAAAACAGCTCCGTTGAAGTAACTTGAGAAGGGAGCCGTGGAGGTCTTCTTACTCCTGTCTGGAGCACCCTCCTTTATCAAATCCCTGATCATTGGCAGGACCCCAGGGACTCCCAGGTGAACTCCTGGTCAGTTGTTATCTGGGCCCTATGGACAATTCTGGACACACACACACACAAACATATCTAAAGAAAAGCCTGGTAGACTCCTGGTCACCTCCTGTCAGTGGCTAGAAACAGGAGGGAGACAAGGAGACTCAAGGCTAGCAGGAGGGCCAGAGAGAGCAGATTGAGAGTGGATAGAGACCAGGCCTGTGCTGTCCAGAAGAATGCTTTCAGCGCCTTCAGGAACGTCTAAACCAAGTACAGTGTAGGGTGGCAGGCCACACGGGGCAAAGGGAGAATGCATACAGTGTTTTTCCTCCAGCTGGGATTACTGTCAGGGAAAAAACAGGAATGGCTTCCACTGAGGCAGCAGGCAGTTGCCTAGTCTAAGACTGAGGGAAGAGCCATAGGACTGGATGGTGAGGGCAGGAGCTAGAGACAGGACCCGTGAGCCAGTGGAAAGGCTGACTTTGTTATAAAGAAACTGAGATATTAGAGCACTTCTTGACCATAATGTGCCGTACACTTGGAGTAAATGTGGGAGAGCAGATAATCTGGACTGGGTGGGAAGCGACTACCTCAGTAGTCCTGGGAGGGGGTGGCAGTGGCCAGAGCTGGCTAAGTTTGTGGAGACTGGCTGTTTGAAGGTCACCTGTCCAATGAGAAGGCCAACAAACAGACGCCTTCAGACTACAACTAAACTCAGATGTGTTTTCCAGAACACCCTAAAACATCCCATAGATTTTGACAAAAGCATTTTTTCAAAGTTTTTACTGTCATCTAAATTGGGGACACTCTGGATTGAATAGTTTAAGAGGATTTGCAGGTGTGATATTTCATGGGATCTTCAAAGGATGGATATGTGTTTTGGTTGCATCAGGGAAGAGGTAGAGATTAAATAGTATTTTTATGCAATTTATAATATTCCAGTTCGAGGGGGATGGCTTAATAGTACAGCATGAACTTAACATGTTCAAACATTGTACTGAAAGGATTTTTTCTCTTCAAAGCATCTTATGGGATTTTGGCTCCTTAGAATAACTGTTGGGATGTGCTGATTCATGGGGCAAATGTCGCCAGCTCATCTCTCCTCAGAATGTCAGCTCCAGCTCCAAATGTCCCTCTGAACCTGTGCTCAAGCTCTTCCCTCTGCCACCTTTGCCCTGTGAAACCTCCTGAGTGTTCACAAGGCAATATAAATGGATCTTTGTTGGGGAATGCTACCACTATGGGTTGATGTGTTTGCTTGTCCTATAAGATGGCAGCCTCCTGCAGTGCCCACCACACAGCTGGTGCCACCAAAGAAAGGATGAGTGTGAAGTGATGCAGGGCATGATGGGATTTCAGATCACTGCACGTTTCCGGAATGAAAGACTCCTCAGTGGTCCTTATATGAGACAACAGCCCAACCAACTAATGAGTAAATTCAGGCTTTACTTTCAGTGACACACACACACACACACACACACACACACACACACACACACACACACAGATAGACACACACACACACAGAAACAGGGAGAGCAAGAGTGAGAGAGCAAGAAAGCGAGAGAGAGTGAGAGAGAGAGAGAGCGAGAGAGAGCGCTCTGTTTCTGTATTAAAACCTATTTGGCTCATAGTTTCCATCAATGCCCTCATACAGTCCTATGATGAGTCAATAGGTCACAGCTTGAATGTGTGGCCGAGAGAAATACAAAGTCTCATGGCAGAAGGTAGGGTATCCTTCAAAGACACCCAGCTGGTCAGTAAAGTTTCTTCACTAGGCCTACCATCATGAGGGCCAAGCTTTTTGAAGATGTTCTAGATCTAAATCATAGCACATGTATGCATGTACGTGTACACACACACACACACACACACACACACACACACACCTAGGACTAGGACAAACGAACACTTTCTTCAAAAAGGATATCAAGCTACCAGCAGCCTAGATGGCTTCTGGTTTGCTTCTACAGGGATTACCAACACATGGGGAAAATGCTCTTTAGGGTTTTCTGATCTTACTCAGTGTTCTTTAAACAATCCCTTGTGAGACTGTAGGCCAGGCAGAGATGGACGTTTCTACAGGTTTGCTCTACTGGTCCCTTGCTCTGGGTGTCTTTGGAGGCAGTGGCTTGCACAGGGAAGCTGTGAAGATGCCACCTGAGGATCTGGCCACAGTCATCTGTTGCTATTTGCATGGGTCTAAAAGGCTCTGCTATGTCTTATCATGTTGAGAGGAGACAGAGATTCCTCTGAAGCAAGAAATCAATCTCACTCTGTTTCCGACAGTGAGTGCCACACTCAGTGGAGTGAGGGCAAGATTGTAGAGTCAGCTTTACAGCTCCTTCCTGGGAAATAACAGTGTGGTTTTATCATGTTGTTGGACACAGGATTCAAGTACCAAGTTCATACTATATCTTCATTTAAATATAAAGACCTTTCTAAAGCCACATTGGAATTAGAGATTCTGAACAAAGCAGTTTGGATTTCAGCCCCTATCCAAACCCGCTGAGCCCAGATCAGCATTTTAGCAAGTTCCCATATAACTCGCACACACCACTCCCCCTGGGGTTGGGGGTGGTATTTGTTAATAGACACACTGGATGGCGCCCCCTTCTGGCTACTGGCTGTCCCATTTTTGCACATTTTGAGTAGAAGGCCAAGTAGAAGGTCCGCTGGGAAATTATTATAACTGAGGATTAAAGGGCAAAGATCCAGCAAGTAAGATCCAGCACAGCTAAGGTTCCCAAAACTGAACATACATGAAAAGTTGCAAATACAACGTTTTTTATCCCATTATGCTAGATTCTTAGGCCTGCCATAAAAATTACCACCAAGGCAAATGCTTAAAATAATAAAAATTTATAGTTTCATAGTTCTGGAAACTATCAGCCTGAAAGGTGCCAGCAGGTATCTTAGCTTTGCTTTTTGTTTTCCCATCGCTGTGACTTAAAAAAGAAACAAACAAAACCCTGACCAAGGCCACTTAAGGGAGCAAAGGTTTGTTCTGGCTCACATTTCATGGGTATAGTCCATCATGACACAGAAGCAAATGGATTGAAGGTTGGAGCAGCTGTTCACATTGCATGTACAGTCAGGCTCCCAGCTCAGGGACTGGTGCCTTCCTTGGTGGGCGACCTCCTAAGCTCAATTTAATTTAAAACAATCCCCCACAGGCATGCTCGAGGTTCTTCTCCTAGTGATTCTAGGTATCATCAAGTGAACGACCAAGATTACCTATCACAGTAGGGCCAGTTCCTTCCAGAGTCTGTGCCACGCCTGTCTCCTACCTTCTGATGGTTGACTGTAATCCTTGCTGGTTTTTGATTTGTGATACCTCAGTAGAACTCTGCCTCAGATATCAAATAGCATCCCTGTGTGCCTGTGTCTTCTCTTCTCTTCATACATAAATATCAGTAATATTGGGATCAAGGGTCCACCCTACTCCAATAGCATCTCAAGTCATTAGATCTCTAGTGGCCATTGTTTAAAAATAATATCACACTCTGGGCTTCTTGGAAGGACAGTGTTTTGGAGTTACTATGCAAGTCCGTATGTCTAACCAACAAGAAACATAGTGGTGAGTTTCTGCAGTGGTGTTCATGTTGGAACAATGTCATGAAAGACTATATCTGTGGTCTCCACCCAGCCTGAGGGCAGCAGATGGTATATGGCTTGCAAATCAGGTCACAAGCTGAGGACTGTTTCCTATTGCTTGGATAGAGGACAGCTTGGTGAAATTACACTCACGTCCTTTGAGTGCATCTGTGGCTAATTGGTCTAGAAACATATGGATGCTGCCTTATTTTTCTTCCCATGCAAAAAACCATTTCATGGTAGTGGATGCCAGTTTGAGTGAACAACAGGGCGAATCTTGCTCCTAGTTGAGACAAAGAACAAATTTAGAGGAGAGGAAGATTCTTAATTCTGTAGCTACCAGGTGGCTAAATCTTAAAAATACACGCGCATCTGGAAAAGCTGGTCAGCATTGCCTGAGTTCAGTACTGCCTGGGTCTAGCTTCAAAGTGTGTTCTGGTTTGAGTATTCTCTCTGGAGGTTTGTATGCTTGAAGGCTTGAAGATTAGTCTCTAACGAGAGGGACAGTTAAGAGCCAAGCCCTGGTGGAAGGCAGATTGTGGGGAGAGCAACAGGACAGGGTTAATATTGGTCTCATGGACTGAGGGCCTATAAGGCAAGGTCACAGCACATATTTGGTCCCTTCTGTACTTGACCAGTACTCTACCATAGTGCAGTGTAGCCAAGGGCTCTCACCAGGATGTGGAGGCCACCAGAATCACAAGACAAATAAAGTCCTTTTCTTTCCAAATTACATCTGGGTAGCATTGAGTATTTTGTTATTGTAAAACAAACAGAAAGAGTGATTCAGAAATGTGGTGTGGGACCCCATCTGGGCTAAGATCAAAGAGCCCTGCTGGTGGGGCTGGTATCTATTTACTTGTTCTTTGAACATTCATACTAAAAGCCTCCTCTGGACAGGAGTCCTGGACATAAAACATTGTCTTGGGAGAGATGATACCTATGGAGAGATACAGATATAGACTTCTAATTCTAAACGAGAATCTGGTCCTCAGGAAGACACAGAGACAAGAGTGGAGGAATTCCTTCTCACACTGTTGGAAAAAGGCTCAGTAGGTTCCAGGGACTCTGCCCTCAGCCTGATCTTGCAGAGCCTGGGGGCTGAGAAACATGCCCCAGGCTGTACAAGGCTGCATTTACCATGCCTGTGTGTGACACCCTATCCACAGCCAGATAAACTCTAGTTTGTACTGTGTCTACAATGCATACCCTGGGTTGTCTTCTCCTAACACAGAGACACACAGACACACACAGACACACAGACATACACATACACACACAGACACACAGACATACACATACACATACAGACACACAGAGACACATACAGACACACATAGACACACACACTCTTCTCCCAACACACAGGCAAACACATACATATACATCTCCCCCAACACACACATACACACACACACACACCAATCTTGGGGGGATTCATGGCTGCTGAATTCATTCTTTTTGGCTCAGCAATACTTCTAAGGAGTGGAAACCTGAGTCAGCACATGAAACTTGGAGTTTTGAGGTGGCTTAATGAAAGGTCTTCAGAATCATTCTTCTAGCTACAAAACTAGTATTAAAGAGTGTATCTTCCTGCCCATAGCCCAAGGGAGCCCATGACCATGTTCTTTCCTTCCCTTTTGTGTGTATATGTGTCTATATAGTGTATGTACATGTATGTTTGTGTATGTGTGTACATGTGCATGAAGGCAGAAGCCGGAGGTTGATGTCTGGTGAACTCTCCTGCTCACTGAACCTGGTACTTCCTGGTTGGCTAGACTGGCTGGCCAGCAAGCCCTGGGGATCTGTCTAACTTCATCCCTCTCCCAGAACTGACATTACAGATGTGTGCTTCCATGTGGCTGTTTTTTAAATTAAATTTTTTTATTTTTAAAGATGTATTTATTTATTTTATGTATATAAGTACAGTGTAGCTATCTTCAGACACACCAGAAGAGGGCATTGGACCCCATTACAGATGGTTGTGAGCCATCATGTGGCTGCTGGGAATTGAACTCAGGACCTCTGGAAGAGCAGTCAGTGCTCTTAACCGCTGAGCCATCTCCCCAGCCATCTCTCCATGTGGCTTTTTACAAGGTTATACGCATCTGAACTCATGTCCTCCCGCTTATGTGACCAGAACTTTACTGACTGGATCATAACCCCAGTCTGAAGTACTGTCAAGTCAGCCTCAAATCTGTGGCTTCCTTTCCTCCTTAGTGGTCCTAGGCTTTGAAGTTAGGGCTCATGCTTGCTAGTCAAGTGCTCTGCCCCTGAGCTACATCCCCAACCTCACAAGCAGCTTTCTCAATGAGCCTTATTCATCTACAGATGGACAGGGACGCTTTGGGGCCTGTGCTTGTGCCATGTGAGGGGCACACTGACCTGCCATGGTTAGCATGGGAAACCATAGTCACTCACTCACAGTTCAAGTCCTAATTGTCCCACCCCAAAATAATACCTCCTGGGAGTCCTCCTGGAAAAGGCCTCAGACGGCTCTTCCTACAGCCAGCTGAAGACAAAAGCCCAGGCTCCTCTCCTCCCGAGGACAGGTAGGAGGTCATGGGAGGGAGATCTGTCCTATGAGGAGGATCCAGAGAGCCGCCTTTGCATCTTGCCTTCTTCATCCAGCTTTGTTTCCTTGGGCCTTCCATCTCTTAGACTGAATCCTTTCAATTACAAATAAAAGGGTCTATGCTAAATAAGTTATCCTAGTTCCAAAATTCTTGTATTCTTTATTCAGAATCCAAGTGGGACAGGGTGGTTTATAATTGTTTTTCATGTCACTACAACAAAATACCCAACAAGAACTGGGGACAGAGCTTTATTTTGGCTTGCAGTTTCTGAGTTTTCATCCTGATGGGAAAGGCAATGACAAAGCAACTCAGATCATGGCAGCCAGAATGTGTGGCAGAGGCTGTTCACATCAAGGCTGACCAGGAAGCAGAGTAAAACAGGAAGTGGGAAGGGATAACACACCCATTAAGGACCATCTCCCAGCTTCCAGTGACCTACTTCCACCAGCTAGGCTCCACCTCCCAAAGTCTCCAGATCCTTCCAAAATAGCTCAGTCACAGGAGGACCAAACATTCCAAACATAAGCCCATGGAAGACCTTTCAGACTCAAACCACAGCTGATGGCTGGCAAATACAGCCACACTCATTATTACGGCTGAGAGGAAATTTGTCTGCACTGTGTCTGCCAATGACTTTGTTTTCATTGAATTCTACGCTCTTCTTTTCTTTTTTTTTTAATTTTCTTATTGTCAACCATGTGACTGTTCTTGCCAAAAATGGGAATAAATGTATTTTCCATTCACCATTAGTTTGTCTTTCAAATATTTCTTTTGAAATTGGCAAAACGTCTTCTTTTTTTTAAAAAGTAACTTATTTTCACACCCTCTTACAGGTACAAAGGATTTAAGGGCAACTGCTCCATGACCTTCATTGATCAGTTTCGAGCGCTGCACCAGTGTAACAAGTACTGTAAAATGCTGGGGCTGAAATCCCTTCAAAACAACAGCCAGAAGCCCAAGAAAACAATCCTCGGGAAAGGCAGGGTTCAGACAAACTCGTCACCAGTGAAGGCTCCCGAGTCTGAGACGCCCACAGAAAAGAAAACCTAACATCCCTCATCCCTTCGTCACCAATGACAACCAGCCAGCAGCACACAGGCTTGTAAGTGGACATCTGCAAACACACGGGGGACGCGAGCCTGCAGCCTGCAGGGTGTCAGTCCTCTTCAGCTCACTATCACTCACTGTCTGCTGAAGTGACCGTGGCATGGATCTTCCTGACTAGCCTTGTAGGGAGACTCAGCAGTTCTGTTGATGGTCTCAAAGACAGCCCACTGTTTGTGTACACAGCTAATGTTTGTACACCCCACCCCACCCCCACCTCATCATGTATCTATTTGTGTGTGTTGCACGTGGTTTGTTGACAAGAGTTTTCCACGCCGCCTTGCGACTGGCCACCTTCAAAATCCTTCCACCTCCTCACCTTGGGATGTCTGGACGTTCCTGCAATCATGAATGTCAAGTTGTTGTATCAGTGTCACCTAGGCTATTGTTGCTGGAGGTGGCTTCCCAGATGTGAGGCCATTTCCTGGCACTATGTACATAGCCTGGCACGGTGTTCTGTTTCATTAAATTCATGTTTAAGCAAAAAGGGTAAAGTACATATGCCTTCATAGCCATGTGCCCATTGGAATCTGTGCTTTTCCACATCCCTTCAAGGTTTTGTAATTCAGAAGTTTCCCAACAGGTTGGCTGGCACACACAACATTTGCACCGTGTTTTCTCATCTTACAACTGGGGTTCCACCATGTTCTAGATGTAGTCTGGTGAGGTAGGGTACAACAGCTATAGGGGCCCTGCCTTCCCTTGCTCCTTATGGGTCTCCTCTAGGTCACCCTCCTTCCCTGTTATATCCTGGGAAGGGCAGAAGCTATGGTGACTGTGCCTGAAGCCCTCTCCAAGAGGGACTGGCTTTCAATAGGACACTCCTGGCTTCTTTAGCTTCTGTTCCCTGCTGGGCCTGGTGGCAGAGGCCCATCATCCTAGCTACTGGGGAGGCTGAAGCAGGAGGGTGCAAAGCTCATGGTCAGCATGGGTAACTTGGTGAGTCTCTCCCTCAAACAACCCAAACCAACAACAACAGAACAAGTAAACTGGGCTGGGTTCTAGCTCAGCCGGTGAGTGTTTGGCTAGAGCAAGGTCTTGGGTTCAGTCAAACAGTGTGAAGCAAACCCCTTCTCCTACACATTGGAGTCTTGATGGGAAAAGGGATACACTGAGGAGAAAGCGTTTGTCACTCAGTGTCTCATCTTGCTAAAAGCATTCTGCAGTTCTAATCTCGCTTCTGAGATGGCTCCCCTGCCTCTCTGATGTTAGCACTGTCTTCTTTTATTCCCCCATATGAGGGAGACTTGGGGCTGACTTGTGTCACAGAGATTTTAGAGATGTGTATTAAACAGTGACATTCTAGGACATATTTGATAGGATCTCTCTCTCTCTCTCTCTCTCTCTCTATCTCTCTCTCTCTCTATCTATCTATCTCTCTTTCTCTACCTATCTATCTATCTACCTTCCTATCTATCATCTATCTATCTATCTTCTATCTATCTATCTATCTATCTATCTATCTATCTATCTATCTATCATCTATCTATCTATCTTCTATCTCTAGTCATCTACCACATGTAATCTCTATTGCCTATATAAATTGGTCATCTATAATTTATCTAATATCTATAATCTACCGTTCATCTATGGTAATACACACACGAACACATCCTGTTTACCCATAGCTCTCATCTGTGTGTGTCTAAGTGTGGGTGCAACTAGAACCTTCTTGACAGGTCATCATTCTTTCTTGGATAATAACTTGTTATTATAAAAATAATAACAAAATATATGGTTAAGACAGCACAGAAAGGCTTGATATATGAAGAGCCAGTCATATGTAAGCCTGCTGTTGGTCTGTCTGTCTGTCTGTCTGTCTGTCTGTCTGTCTATCTTCATCAAATCTTGAATCAAGCACTGGAGCCTTTCTTGGTGTGGCCATCTCTGCCTCCTTTCATGGATGCTCAGGTTTTTGTTTTCAAAGTGCCTATATTATTTATTACAGTGTGGTTTTTTTTTTTACAAGTTTGCAATGATTTGGAGGCCTAGAGACAGAAAGGGCACTACCATGAGGTTCGTACCAGCCAAGGCTCTTGGAGATAGCCTCGTATGGCTACATTGCTGCCCAGTCTTCCATTGGGTGTTATTTTCCTTGCACAAACATCAGGGCGACCATGAAGCAGGTTTTCTTACACCAAAGCATGGGTCCCGGGTCTCACAACACTCAGCCCTATTGCTGTTGTTTTAGTTCAATTTGCAACAAGCCAGTTACTATTGATTCTCCCATAATGCACCTCAGGAGTACTATAAATACCTGAGTGCTCACTTGGCCAACAATGTAGGAAGGTCCAGAGAGCCCAGAGGGGCTTTTGATACCTGACAGTGATCACATACAGATCTGGCTTAGTTTCCTAAAAGGCTGGACCATGGAGTTCTGTGATGGGCATATTACCCAAAGGAAAGTGTTATGAAAACAGGTGTGCATTTCCAACAGCAGGCTCCTCACTAATGAGAGTGCTTGGGGACTGAAGACTTGGAGAGGTCCGATGCTGAGCGCCCGGACAGCTGGTTTGTATTTCCTGTTATCTGTTGTCCCTGTGCCTCCCAGACATGCTTCTGGTGAGCTTCACCATAGCAAAAGGTTTCAATAGAATCTGATGAAAAAGAATGCCTGAAAAAGTACCAATTATCTTCTCAATTATACAGCCCTCTCTTTTCCAAACGTGCATTTTGTGTGTGTGGTGGGCATGTGTTCAACTGGATGCAGAGGGGAGGAACTTGCCAACAACCTCATTCTGGTTTGCTTTCTCTGTGTACTTTCTGCTCCATTGGACCATGTGTGCTGAAGGGAACAGAGCAGTGTCTCGCCTACACAGACCTACAGCTGCAGCATTGGCTTAACAAAAAAAAAAAAAAAAAAAAAAAATCAGCGAGGCACCCAAACCTCTCTCAGTCTCAGAACCTTGCCACTTGGCAGATCTGCTTGTTCTAAGATCAAAGCTGGCAAGCAAGACGGCAGCCAGTTCCAGCCGTAGGATCAGACTCCTCCAATACCATGAGTAAATGTTGACACTAATCAAACCAATTGATCAAGATTTCCCCAAAATTCTGTTTTTCATGAAACCCCAAAGATCCCAAAGGGAAAACACAACAGAGACTTTTTAAATTGTTATTTTTTATTTTCATTTTTCATTTTTTGCTATATTTTGAGACAGGGTGTCATTCAGCCTGGGGGTGGCCTTGAACTTGCCGCATAGTGGAAAGTGACCTTGAACACCTGATTCTCCTGCCTCTCTGTAAAAGCTTGGGTTAACAGTTGTGCTGCTGTGGTTTTCAGAGACTCTTTTTCAAAAGGCACACCTTAAATCTCGTCAAAGGCCAGTCTGCTGGCTTCTATCTTAAGTTAGGTTAATGGAGGTTATCCTAGGTTAATGGAGGCAACTCTGTTGAGGTGTAAACTCTGTCTCCTCTCATCCTACCATTTCTTCTGTTTCTCTGTCTACTTTGGATGCTAACGTGGTGGCTTTCAGTAAGCCGCCTTCAGGATTTCCTTTGGTGCTTGTCTTATTTGTAGAGCTCAGTTAGGCATAGCAAAGTTACCAGAACTATTGGGAGGCACATGTAAACAGAGTCTCTGTTCTGGAAGCTGGGAATCCTGCTTCTCCAGGTTGGTGGAGCTGTCTGACTCTGAAGGTGCAAAGGAAATCTCTGCTTCAGACATCTTGCTTCCAGAAGACCCTTGGCTAATGGTAGGTGGCCCCTGGTGTTCAGGGATGTTCTCCCTCTGTGTCTGAACTGCACCTTGGCATATATAGACACTAAACACATTGGGTTAAGGCCCACCCCAATGACCTCATTTTTAACTTGGTAAATGACTCTTCAAATAATACCACATTTTGAGATTCTGGGGTTAGGATTCTAACCCAGGCATTCCACATACAAAGGTGACTTCAGTCTTGCACATCTGTATCACTTCTGGGTACTTCATTCAGGTCCCCAGATCTAAGAAAAGAAGGATGGCACCCCAAGCCCCCGCCCCCACTCCTCTTCACTAGCTAGCCTGGTGATTGGAATCTGGCTCATAGGATTGGTCCCTGGTTCCCATAGGAATGGTCCCTGGTTCTGATGGATCTCACACCATTAGTTCTGAGCATTTTAAAAGCGAGATCATAATTTGGTCCTTTTTTAAGAGTGGTAGGGAAATTTTTCCTCAAAAGCTGAGACAGTATGACTTGCCATCTGTGGCACGGTTGTCCCCAAATCCCAGGGGCCAAGATGATGACCACACTGTCGTCTTTCAGTCAAACACCCCGCTCCCGTGTGACTTCAGCATCCTGGTGGAAAAACAAAACGAAACAAAACTGTCCTCAGACCCTAACTGCCAATACTATTGTACCAGTATCCTGAAGCTGATCCCGAGGAAACCAGTGACAAGGTGTACTTGTCTTTTAAAAGCTTTCAGTCTCCCTCAGGAGATTGAAACTCATTGCCAGGTCCATGAAATTTCTCAGTTTACCTCAAATATCTTTCTCACCTGACCTCAGGGCTTCTTTCATTGTCTCCTGTAACACTGGTCTTGTTCTCTGAACACTTCTGCCTTGGGTCCTTAGCATCTTCAGTTCCTTTTGTCAGGACAAGTCTTCTCAGGTCTCAGCTCACAGACTGCTACTTCTCTGCTAATTCTATTTAAACTCCAAGGCCCCCTCTCCTGGCTCCTCTATCCAACTCTGCATCCGGTAAAGCACCTTTATCAACATGAGACAGCCTACAGATTTTATTTTGTAATTGCTTCTCTCCTCCAAGGTTTCCCCCATCCTTGTTTATCAAGATGTACCTTAATACCAGGAGCTGTCTCCAATGGAGGACCCTTCGATAGACACTGACTCTTTGCATGAATATCCCTGTCTCCTGTATGCTGAAGCTCCCTGAAAGACAGAAAGAGCTTCCTTTTTCTGGTCCCTTGGAAAGGATGAAAGCCCCCAGGTCTTCTTCATTCTGCACATGGGATCATTAGTGTCAAATCTTTTGTAAAACCCTATCTCAGTTCTGAGTGAGCTAGGGTTCCGGGCTCCATTTTTAACACTTATAGCTGTGTGAAGTTAAAGTTACTGACTCTTTCTGAATCCCATCTAATGAATGGATATAACAATTAGCTGTTTTGCAGGGATGTGAATAGAAAGTCACACACACACACACACACACACACACACACACTGACTTAGGATGGCATTCCAAAACTGTAAATCATCACCATAACCACTAGGTTTTACACTTTTCAGCTTGGGTAAGTACAATAAAGCTACAACTATCTAGATTTCATTCAATCATCTTCCTATTCACTGGGAGAAAACAGTGAGCTAAAAGATTGCCTACGTGACTTGAAACTGTATTAACTACATTTTCACTAGTGATAACTTTTAAGAAAAGACAATATGTCATAGAATGGATTTCTGTGGTAATTTTTTCAAGGTTCCATTTTTAAGGTACACTGTTCCACTGCCCCCACACTGTAGAACACTCTGCATTAGCCCCCTGCTCCTCCAAACCCGGGCTCTAGCCAAGTGATAGTTTTATTACTTTGCTTCAAGTGCCTCAAAGTCACCTAAAGCACCAAGAATCTCCCACTGAAAATGTCCACGGAATGGTGGCAGGGCTGCGGGAATCACTGTCCTTGCTGCTTTTAGGAAAGTGGAGCTTTTGCTCAGTAGGTAGCCCTTCCAGGTTCCTGCCCCCATTGGTCTTCTGAAAAAGGTGCATTTTGAGCAGAACATCAAAGAAGGTAATGGACCAGCAGGGAAAACAAAGGCAGATATCCTACCTGGGGACAATCTCAAAGCCAGTCTTAGGCAGCAAAAATCCACACATCCTTGGGCAACAATAAACAACTTTACCTGGCCACAGGAAGTGTGTCCCAGGAGTAAAGAGAAAAGAGAAGTGGAATTCTGAAGAGTTCAAGATTCGGTCTTGACTGATTGGTCAGAGAAATGGGCTCACTTCTAGAGGAACTAAAGGTTTAGCCCTGATCATGGTTGACCTAGAGGACCTTAGGAGGGTACAGTGTTTATCTAGACAGCAGGAAGGGAGAGGCATAGAAAACAGGGCACCTAGCCATGTGAGGCGTCTTTACCATGGAAGACATCTCTGAGCAGAACAAGACAGAGCAACAGGAACCCAGGAAGATACTGAGCCTAGAGGGGCATGTCCTGTGGAGTCAGAGGCTAGCACCATACGAAGAAGGCCTGTGTCCCCCAGAGTCCCCCAGTGACCCCTGGAGTCATTGGGGTGAGTCCTAATCCAGCATGGTTGGCATTAAGATCCTAACTCTTACGGTGTTTTGTTAGGGAGTGGACTTGGGAAGATCATTGTGTCCAAAGGGTAGGGCCTTGACGCGTGGGATTAGCTTTCTCATAAAAGGAGCCCTGGAGAGACCCCATCTCTGACACGGTAGACAACTTCGCCGAGAAGATCCCGTCTATAAACCAAAAAGTGGCCCCTTGCCAGACCCTGAACTCTCTGGTGCCTTGCTTGATCTTAGACCAGTCACCAAGCCTCTGGAAAAAAATAAATAAATAAAACCATGTAGTCCATGCTGTTTTGTTACAGCAGCCAGAACGAACTAGAACAAACTAGAATAAACTAGAATGAACTAGAACAAACTAGAATGAGCTAGAATGAATTAGTTCACTTGGAGACAAGGAGAAAAATAAGAATGTGGTCTTGCTTGCTCTAGTGCTTGTTTGCCTGCTCTGTCTCATGCAGCTAACTCTGTCTCTAGGCTTTTATTATAGGAGAACTATTAATGCTCCATTTTATCTAAACCACTTGCTTCTTGACATGCTTATGTTTAAAATGCTTAAGATTATAAGTAAAGTTCTCCAAACAAGTCAAAGCAGAGGGCTGAGCTTCGTCCTCCCTGCACATCAAGATAACAAGTGTACTTCACTATGCTCCCAAGGTGCCTCTTGTGAATGGTCTAGGGTATAGTCAGGGCATAGAGAGTTCTAGAAGCTCCCCCTGATGTGTTTATAAAAAGATAAAGAGATATACAATATCTTTATGGGGGTGTGGTGAGGTATGGAGGAAGGAGATGTCTCAGCAGGCCCATGCCGAGGCATCTCTTCCCCCTGAGGAACCAGCCACATGACGGTATAGTAGAATAGAGAGTATATTCAGGGCATGGGGAGGAGAGTTAAGAGGGTAGTAGAAGTAGAGAAAGACAGAGGGGGGGGGTAGAGGGCAGCCATGAACACGTGGAGAGAAGGGAAGGGAGGGGGTGGAAGGGAAGAGTCCAAGAAGGCAAGAAAGGGACAGGTCAAGGAGAGCAAAAGAGAGGGGAGGGGGCAAGCAGCCCCTTTTACAGTGGGCCAGGCCTATCTGGCTGTTGCCAGGGAACTGTGGGACTGTGGGGTGGAGTTTAGACAGAATGCTAACACTCCCCATGATTCTAATTTGCAGACATCTAAGGACACACTCACTGTACTATAGTTCAAGGCAGAGCAGACTAATTGATTGATCCCTCCATTAAACACTAACAAGAGCCTCTGTGGACCCACTTAAAGCCCCGAGGTTCCCAGCCTGGGTCTGTATCCAGGCTCCTTGGAGGGATGAGAACATCTGCTGCTGGCTTAACCTTCTTTTCTGATCTCATGGGCCTGCTGGGCCAGCTGATTTTTATCTTCAACAAGCTCTCAGTCAGCTCCGGGGCAGCTGGGAGAAACATAGGTATTGCCCATGAGTTGTCTCCTTTTTCCTCCCCATCTTCTCTCCTTTGCCCTCTCCCTGCCCAGCAGAAATCTTGAACCCAAGGGTGATTTTGCTTGCTTTGCTGCTCATACTTTTGGAACAAAGGACACCAAGTGTTCTAGTTTGCCACAAGACCCCTTACAAAATGCCTGCCCCAGCCCTTTACCTTGCACATAGTAGCTGACTGAGAAACATTGGTCTAAAAGCAAACCCCTTGAGGACATCAAAGAAAGAATTTTTCTTCTTGCAAACAAAATTCCACAGCACATCATCAGTATCTTTAGGTAGTTATGTAGAATTAAGTCTTTGGGGACTCAAAGCTGCACCGAACAGGCACATCATTCACTCTAATTTCTGGCAAATGACCCAGTCTGAGATGCATCAAGTTCTTGCATAGGAGACACTAGAAAAACCTCAGCAACTAGAAAACGTCAGACCGGGAGTTCAGTAGCTGGCACATCTGGGTAAACAGGAAAGGATCCGCTTTTGTATCCAGCTCGGTGTGAGGCCAAGCAGAAACGCAAGGCAAGATGGGCTATGGCAGAGACAGGCAGCCCTAAGAAATGGGAAGGCATTTAATTAGCTCTTGCCTGGGCCCCAATGTGCCAGAAAAATGAAAAGCAAGAACCTTGCTGTGCAGGTAGAACAAGATTAGTTCTTGTCTGCCGTATTTAATGGGTCAACAGGCACTCCATGGAACAATCTCCCTCGTTCTTTCCCATCTCTCTCCCAGGCTTTTGAAAAAGTACTTTATCAAAATTAGTCCGGATTCTGCTGCCAAGGGATTTTCAAATGCAATCTCTTTCCTAGCAAATCTGAAGACCCCGTCCAGCCACAGCTGCTATGATGCGCGGGGACCCATTCTACCACTAGGGGTCAGCATCCTAAGAAAAGTGCCACCCCAGACTCAAATTTTTGTGGGCAAAGCTCCTCAGCCCAGTTCAGAACACTGTCTTTTTCTGATTTAAAACAAAATAGGAAGAAAAAATACTAGAGAGATCAGACTTTGGAGGTGTCTTACCCAAATCCATAGAGAAAATTCTTTTTGTTGTCATGCTGAGAATCAAACTCAGGGTGTCAAACATGCTAAGTAAGTGCTTGAGCACTGAGCCACATACCTAGCTTGGGAAATCAAAAGTCTCTGTGTGTTGCCATGAGGCAGGCAAAGCATGGGGAATAGGTTTGCAACATGGGATGCTATTTGTTTTAGCTGCATGCATAGCCTTTTTCTTTCTTTCCTTCTTTCTTATCTTTTTTCTTTTTTGACTTTTTGTTGATTCTTTGTGAATTTCACATCATGCACCCCAGTTTCACTCATCTTCCCATCCTCTCATATCTGCCCTTTGCCCTTGCAACTCCCCCCAAAACAACACACTCACACCACCACCACCACCACCACCACCACCAACAACAACAACAACAACAACAAAGCATAGAAAAATGATCTTGTTGTGGAAGCTGTAGTATGTCACAGTGTGTCCCACAGTTTGTCCCTCTGTCCACACGTCTTCACTTGCAAATGTTCATTACAATGAGTCATTGGTCTGGTTCGAGATCTCTAGCTTCTGTGACACCATCAATATTGGATCCTCCTCGGGACGCCTTCCAGTTACCGTGTTGTGGTCCTGTGTCATGGAGCTCCGACAGCTTTAGAACAGCAATACAGCCCCTTTCACACACCGTCCCAGCCATTTGCAGATGATATAGATTTTGGGGCGGGCCAATTCAGAACCCTGGATCGGGGTCTGGGTGGTAGCTGATCTGGTAGGCCTGTTGGTTCTCCCTTATCCACATCACCTGGGCAAGTTCTCCAGCACTGCTTTGGCTAGGCCAACCAATACCACCATTGGCAGGAAGCAGAGTCAGCTCTCCTGCTCTTACGCACTCTGCTCTCATGCCCCCAGGGCTGGCTTATCCATGCCTTTGCCATCAGGACCAGCTCCAGGTAAGGTACAGGGCCTGCTCTCCCAAGTGCTGCAGCCACTGAGGGGCAGGATCAGCTCACCAGCACTCATGACCCCGGGACCAATTTCCGGACTAAGCAGATAGCAAGTGGCATGAGAGAGGAAGGGGCTGGGAGGGAAGGGGAGTGCAGGGGTTGGGGGCATCACCCCCACCCCCATGCCACCTCACAGCACATGAGTAGTGGAGCCAGCTCTATCTTGCTCTGTCCTCAGGGCTGGCTCACCTGCTCTCCATCATCCAGGGCCAGCACTACAGTGCTGCCCAGGCAAGGTGCAGGGCTTCTCTCCCGAGTGCTGCTGCGGCAGCTCTCCAGAGAATTGTATACAGTGAGGGCGTGGCCAGTTAAGCACAGCCCTTGGCTATCCACAGGGTTCCACACAGCTTCAACAACCAGCGACATCCTCATGTTCTATAGTGGTGGTATGAGCCATGGATGTGGAGACTGTAGCCATGCTGGCCACCTATAACAGGCTATTCCTCTCCATCCTCCCGCGTCCAGTTCCATCTCTTTCACAATGCTCAAACCCCTATACTCTCTTCCTCTCGCATCTGACCACCACGTACTCAGGCATTGTGGTGGCCCCAGATGCAGGCTGGCCACGCAGCTGGCCGCCCCCAGATGACATTCTCCATCCACACTGTGTGGTGTGGTGGCAAGCAGGTGTCTATGGCATGCCTGTTGCCGTGTGCTGGAAGGAAGATCTGTGGGTGACATGGTGGTCTGCTGTTCTCTGTCTGTCTTCCTCTTCCTGTACTGTGGTGTGCTGCCTGGATTTGATTTGATTTTTATGAGTCCTCGGTATAACACAGCTGTGGCCACCAAGCCAGGCATCAAGCTAGGATGAACAAAGGACTGCCATCTGCTCTGTTCCTGACTGATATAAGAACACCACTGCCAACAAGTTGTCTCTTTGCTCATTGCTGGGAGGAGTTGGGGGTCAGAGGTTGGGGGAGGTGATGGGGTGGTGGAATGAAGGCGTGGGGCAGCATAACCCTTTTCTAATAATGTACTTGATCCTGAAACAGATACCTGCTTATACTACACACACACACACACACACACACAGGCACGCGCGAGCGCACACGCACACACATGCTCGAGCACACCCAGTCCTTAGTCATCTACATAATAGACCCAAAGACTTTTTTAAACTAAAGGCGCTTTTTTTCTGGGGGCGTATGGCTGCATTTTGAGAAAGGGGAATTTCCCAACTCCCTCCTGCATCCCCCATAAATTCCAGAGTTATACTTCAGTGGTTTCTCTTGGGGAATCCTAGAGGATGCTTTGGAAACCTGAAAGTAATTTAGTCTCTACCAAAGTGAAAACTGAGGTTTTCCTTGCTATGGTCACCTAATGGCTTGAAGAGCAACAGAAGGGCTGGTACCCCCTACTCTTGTCTTACCACCCCCATATGTCTCGTGTAATTCAAGATGGTCTCGAACTCCTTATGAAGTCAAAGATGACCTTGAGTCTGTCTCTACACCTAAATCCTGGGGTTGCGGGCATATGCACAGTGCTGGGATCTGATCAGGCTTTGGGTATGGCAGCAGGCTGTGGGCAAGCCCTGGCAACAGTTACATTCCAGTTCTTACTCTTGCCTTATTCTCACTTGCTACAGATGCTATCCCCCCTCCTTAAGCCCAGGGGTGTCACGCTCACTTCCAAGGTCCTACTGCTTTGTCAGTGCTCTCACTAGAGGACCGCAAGGAAACTCTCAAAGATCATATCATCTTCAGATGATCAGTGGCCAGCGGTTGCAATGCTGGCTGGCAGCAAGTAGGATCACACAGCGGAGTGACAGCTGAGTAAACGAGTAAGGGAGTCAATATCAGATTTTGCCTGCTCATCTGTATGCCCTCTGTAGAATCCCAAGTACGCATTAAATTCCTGCCACATCAAGCTTTCTTCAGAATATACATAGCGATGCTGCTTTCTCTATTAAACTGAGTCACCAGTGGCCAGTTCTGTGAGCTCCTGCATGTCTGGCTCCTTTCCTTTTCAAGCATAAAGCAGAGAAGGAAATTCAATACCAAAGAGAAAAAAGCAGATGTTCCCACCTGTCTACTAATGGTGTCTACTGTGAGCTTGCTCTAATGGCTCTCTGTAGGGCCGGTGGTGAGGTGTCCATCCAGGGACTTAGCTGTAGGTTTTTGGTGGCTGGGAAGAGGCAGTCAGGAAGGAAAGAAACCTAGTGACCTGGTTCTGTGAGTGCATTGTCAACCCAGGCGGCTCACAGCCTGCCAAGCTCTTCTGGGAAATTAAGATTCTTCTCCTGTCACTGAAAAACATACGGCTTCATCTTCCAACCCCTGAGCAGATCCTCAGCTGTTCATTAAGCTGACAAACCACAGAGTAAAAGCAGCAGGTTCAGATGATGTGACATCAGAGCCCCAAACAATAGCCAGTTAGCTCCTGAGTCTTTAAAACGAACAAGGAGGAAGCTTTCTCAACACCAACAAAGAAAGATCATAACCTCAAAGACTTGAGATCTCTTTCTCTGGGGAGAAATAAAAGGTATAATTCACAGCTCTTGGCTGTCTATGCCTCTGGGTTGGCACCTACCACAGTGAGGAATGGTTGTGTTTAGGCACCCACCCAATTACTAAATGGGAAAGGTTGGGGAGAGGACTCAGTCTTATTCTTTGTATCTCCAGAGTCCAGTACAATACCTACCGTATAGTAACTACACAAGCCATGTTGCTCCCTGAGTGAGTGATGAAGCTGGGGTTGGGGGTGTTTTTTAAACCAGCCAGCACATTCTAGAATTCTTGGCTTCAATTTGCCCATCAGAACAATGAGTGAGCTGTTTTCTAATCCTAGCCTTGCTTTAATTTCTCTAAGAAGGATGCAAATGTAAGTTTTACAGATTTTAGAAGTGTCCAGAGGAGCGTATGCATGAGCCATTGGCATATGGTGACTCCCTTGGAGCTGGAAGAAAGCAGGACAGGCCCTGAGTGGTGATTGACATGTTTACTGAACACACTGTGCAGAGAAGGAAAGATGGACAAAAGACCTCACTAGTGCCATCCACAAAGTCAAGTAAGACTCAAGTAGCCTGCTTGCTGAGAAGAAAACTAGTAGTGTGGCTGTCTGCATTCTCTATTGCCTCCCTAGGTTTAGAGTGATTTTAAGCAATATGTCCAAGTGGACCCTTCCATCTTGCAAATAGCACTTGGAGTCAGTCTGTATGCATCCCTAGGAATGGTTGCCTGGAAACAGCTGGCCATATCTTCGCTGGGACGGGGAGGAGATGAAAGCTGATCTGGGGAAGTATACTATCACCAGATATCTGAAGCAGCAGGACTGTGTAAACAGTGTCTTTAAAGTGGGAGACAGAAGGGCTGGGAGATGGCTCAGTCAGTATAGAGCTTTCTTCCCAAGCCTGAGGACCTGAGTTTGATTCTCTAGAACCTACATTTTAAAAGGTGGACACAATAGTGCATGCCTAAAATCCCACGTTGGGTTATGGAACTTGCTGGCCATCCAGGCTAGCCAAATTCCTGGTTCCAGGTTCAATGAGAGACCCTGTCTCATAAAAACAAGGTGAAGAACAACCAAGGAACACACATACATACACACACACACACACACACACACACACACACACACACATACATACATAGTGACACAAAGTGGGCACATAGATGTTTTGCTGTCTGTATGTGTCCCTTGGAAACCTACAGAAAGAACAGGTCTTTTATTTTGAATGAGGAATGAGGTAGGCAGCAATCATAATACGCCATTTAATGAGCCACAGTAGTAGAAGCGAACACAGAAAGCCCTTCTTTATGTTCCTGGGTTAATTCCATCTAATTAAGGTCCCAGCATGATGGAACAGAATGAATATCACCCTCAAATCTGAGAATAATTTGGAGCCAGAAGATTCTGTGACTTTCAGTACTACCTACTACCGTTGAGGAGGTCTCTAAGATGGCTGCCCCATATCTTGACACTTTCTGACCACCTTAACTGCCACATAAATGTTCCTTTTCTTTCATTTTTCTTCAATAAGAGAGTTCTGGAATATCTGGCTCTCTCTGGACTGTGAATCTTCATGAGGACTTTCGTACATCCATCCCTCGGTTGGGCTTTCTTTCAGTGTTTACCGGAGGCAGACCCGCAGAGAGCTGAGGATGCTAATTAGCCAGGAGAATGTTTAACTCAGTTTCAACATGGACTCAGCCAGGGTTTTGTGGAAAAATCATATCAAGGAAGGTTACAAGTAAAGAGCAGGACTCTTTATTTAAAAGCTTCATCATGTATTGTGGTTTGAAGGAGCAAATGACACCAGAAGCACCATTCTCAGCTTGCTGTCCACGGGAGGGGACCAAAACCTGTGCCATCTTTGCCTTGGGTTGCGGAGGTCCAATAAAATCATGTGCATGGGGGTGATTCCTATAATGGCAAAGGTCACTATCAGTACTTGCTCGGGTGATGCTATTTCCATAAAAAGACACACACACTAGAAAGAATGCCAGGATACTCATTCTTTCAGAGGTATTTGATCTCCTCTTGGCAGTTGACTTGTCAGGAAAAAATAAATTGTTGGGGGAAATACACTGAGCAGGTAGAAATGTACTTTGTGTTTTTTTTTTTTCCTTTGTACAAAGCTACTCATGATCTTAAAGCCTTTACAGTGCATCCTGGATGTGTGGGATGTACTTCTGGGGTGCTCTCTAGCAAGGACCTTAGAATCCATTGGCAAAGTTTTCCCGCTGGGATCCTTCTTATTAAGTGCAACTAGGGCCATGAAGATTGTGCGCCAATAGAATGCAAGCCAGCAATTGCTCATTCCTAGAAATAAATAATGTCAGACACTTTTTATTTAAAAGTACCCCTAGGGCCTAGGGCTGTGCAGGGCTCAGGGAAGCCACTCTGTACACATTTGATAAGTGCTGGCTGATGGATGAATGCATTTGTTTCTGATGGTTGATCTGATTCCATCAACTTGACTAAGAGTATACTAGTCCATTCAGGCAAGTCAGAGAGGAGAACTTTTGCCTGCAACAGAACTTTTGTTTTTACTCAAGATGCCTCTCAAAGAATGTATTTGAAACCAGATCACCCATCTATACCACTATCCTAGATGCTGAAAGGCTTCAAATTATTCAGATTTGTTATGGCAACTTACACACCATTTATATGGTGTGTTTATTTGTTTATATGTGGGTTTCTGATGCTGATTTGTAAAAGATAAGACAGATCTAGAATTTAAATCCAGCAATCAATCCAATAATTGGTTAAAATAGTAAAAATCAGACACATATCCCAGAATGTCTGAAAGGTCAGGTAAGCCACATACAGTGTTTTGTTTTTTAATGATAGAAAGTAGAAGACCTCCATGCCTTAATTTATCGCCCATCAGCCTGTGGTTTTCATAGACTAGACTTAACCCCCCATGTGTTTGTTAGTGTCTTTGTGAACTTGACACAAGCTATAGTCATCTGAGAAGAGAGAGCCTCAGCTGAGAAAATGCCTTTATCAGATTGGCCTATAGACAAGCCTGTGGATCAGTTTCTTGATTGATGATTAATATGAAGGGCCCAGAGCACTGAGTAGTGTCAGCCCTGGGCAGGTGGTCCTGGAATATATCAGAAACTAAGCTGAGCAAGCCAGGAGAGGCAAGCCCAGCAGGCAGCACTCTTCCATGGACTTTGTCCCAGTTCTTGCCTCTAGATTCCTGACCTGCCTGAGTTCCTACCATGGTTTCCCTCGATGATGGACTGCAGTCAGCACACAGAAGCCAAATAGATCCTTTCCTCCCTATGCTGCTTTTGGTCACGGTGTTTATCACAGCAATAGAAGTCTAACTAAGACACCTAGTTATGGTTGTCTTTGCGTCTACATTTTCCTAACATCAGCTCAATGGAACGATGATTCACTTGTGCTGGATCCTCTGGGAGACTTTTTTTTTTTTTACTTTAATGACTTGGGAAAAATAAGGAAATTTACCACCATTATGATTTAATTGTGTGTGTGTGTGTGTGTGTATGTATGTATGTATATATGTATATATGTATATGTGCATATATTTTCAACCATGGTTCCTGGCTCATAATTCCAATCTACCTTGTCTGATAATCCATTTCTCCTCATTTTAGGAGGGTCCTCCCATAAGACTACAAAGAAACATCTGAATAGACAACACTGCTTGCATGCCACCTAATCATTAGACTTCGATCGTCCCTTTTGTCCCACTACATTTCTGTAAGAAGCACAGTTTAGAGGAAGCACTGGAGAAACTGGGTCAATCCTGCAGGCCTGCTTTTTTTTTTTTCAACAGAGGGAAATGAATGATGTCTGGTCAGCTAGAAGGCCAGACTGAAAATGGTCAAGCAACCTGCTGATGACCCTTGGCTACTCCACTAGGAATCAGCCTCCACCTGAGTCCCCCAATAGCCTGAGCATTGTCTAGGCCCTGATGCTGATTCAGTAGACATGAAAATGTGTTGGGAAGCCCACAAGCCTCATGGCCAGTGAGGAGATGGTGTACAAAGTGAAGAATGAAACTTGAGTCAGCACTATCTTTGCAGATACTGGATCAAAAATGTCCAGTGTCTGACCTTACGGTTGAATTTTCTTGTATATTTAAGCATAGCAAAACTTTGGGGGAAAGGATACCACGTGGAAATTATCACCACATAGCTTTAGGCATATGCAAAGGAGTATCCATAAAATCTATGGAGGACAGTTTTGTAGAGCTTCTAGGTAGCCAAACATACGAAGTTCCTGGATCACATATCTCCACTCTGCCTTTACATTATCCTTTGGAATAAGCTGGGCAACATGATTTCCTGAATTTTTAGACCCACTGAAGCAAGTGAATTGGATCTGAGTATGCAGTTATAGAAATTCAAGTTTATAGCTGGTGAGCCAGAAACACAAGGTAAGCAGCTTAGACATTCAATGGACGTCTGAACTGGTGTCTTGGAGACTGTGCCATCCACCTGCTGGAGCCAGGGCTATCTCCACATAGGCAGTGTCAACAGTGAATAGAAATAAAGGATACTTAGCTAGAGTTCAGAGCAAAACAGATAGTGGGCCTAGTGCCAGGAATAAATTGGGTGTCAGAAGTAGTCAGTGTTGGGAGGGTCCCATAGGAAAGGTTGGGTTTTACCGGTGTCTTCCTTTATAGCATCATTTCATTTCACAACAGCTCATGAGGGGAAGGCATCAGGCAGATGTACAGTTGTGAGCACAAGAGGACCAGATTTTATTCATAAATTACACACAATGGAGAGCGTTAGCATAAGACAAAACTTCTTGCTGGGAGAGAACAGATGTCAAGTCACGTATGGAGTAGACGGATTGCCTAGCGGTAGCTATTTAGTGTGATAATGGCGTTTGATGGTTTGGACACAAACACCATTGTCACACTCCACAGCTCTGCCAAGGAAAGTCTGTCGGCATGAGGGTTAACCTTTCCTTCACATTCCTTCGTTGTCACAGACTCCTCCGTGGCTCCAAATGCTGAAACAGGAGCATAAGAAAAGAGCCCCAGGATCTTGAATAAAAAGGAGGGTTCACAAAGGCATTTTACCAAGAGAAACGAACTCCTATGGACAAGGATGGAATTTTTTTTTTACATGTTTCCTAAAAGGCTTGAATTTCAAGAGGAGACAGACACTTTGTACAAATCAAACCATAACAGAAATAAATCCACCGGATAAAACCTCCCACCAGCTCTCACCTCATCATGGATTCCAGTCCATCACTAGCAAATCACTTCTTTGGTTCAAGAAAATTATGATGCTTTTCTTTTCTTTCCTTTTCTTATTTTTTTCTTTTCTTTTTGACATTGGTCTCTTAGGACATAGCCCTGGCTGGCCTTGAACTCACCATGTCAACCCAACTGGCCTCAAACTCACAGAGATCCACCTACGCCTGCCTCTTGGGTATTAGGATTAAAGGCATACACCCCAACTCCTAGCTTGTGATTATTGTTTATGGGCGCTAGCCTATGACCTACTCTCTGTGGAATTGTTGGACACAGAGACATCCTACCTTGCTCAAACTTTAAATCATATTCAGCACAGTCATTCTCTAGTAGAACAGCAGGCAGCGGATGAGGGAATCCAACTAAGAAAGAATGAAGTGAAAACAGCGCGTTTTTTGTTTGTTTGTTTGTTTTTTGTTTTTCCTAGCAGGAAGGTTCACTTTCTAGCAGAAAGGTTGCTGTGTGAGCAAGTGTCTTCTGGATTGACTTGTCTCCAGTTAAATATAGTTTCAACAGTTCTGCGAACCTCTGGTCACGGTGGAGAATGAGAAGAATGAGAAGAGTTTTACCTAATCCTTTGTTTTCTCCAAATGTGGGGAAAGGAGAAGACTGGGTGCCAGTTTCTCACCTCACCGCTATCCCTAGAATAGCTGAGTTGTTAACAGTTGGCTAGAGATTTGCTTTAGCTGTAAAACCGGCTATCTCTAACAAGTGAAAATGAATCCTCCTGCATTCTTCTATCCTGCATTTCCATACAGACCATGAAATCACCCCTTCAAGACAGATTCTGCAGGAACAGCACTCTCTGACCTCAGACCTCTCCTACTTTTGCTCCTCCTCTCCTCTTTCCTTTTCAATGGTGCTGATAGGATCATTGTCCACTTTTAAAAAAAAAAGTCAACTGGCTTTCTTTTGTTCCTCTGTGGCCCCAGCAGACTGCAGGAAAAGACTGTCACTCAGCCCAGTATTAGACAAGTATTCCTCAGTGAAACCAGGAAGCTTCCTGCTGATGTCCAGCCTCACCCTAAAACCTTTGTGTTGACCATGCAGTGATGGGAGTGTGTGTGTGTGTGTGTGTGTGTGTGTGTGTGTGTGTGATGACCTGTCTTTCCCCACCACTCCTTCCAAGAGACAGGCTATGCTGATTTATCTTTGCCTGAAGGACCTAGAGTGGAAATCCCACCTCTTTTTCACCCCCAGGGATTCCCTGACCATCTCAGTGGGGCTCTAGAACCCCCTTCCCACATGTAGTAAAATCTACCAGGAGAGATGAGGCGTTCATTAGTGCTGTAGGGGTGAGGACCTCTCAGTGCTCGATCTGCAAAAAACAGAAAGGAGAAGGAAGAGGAGGAAACCAACGTGTCACACCCAAACCTTGCCTAACCTCTCCTCTGCACCACACCTCCCCTAACCTCTCCCCTCTGCGGGCTGGTCATGAATCAAGCATACATCTCAGAGTAAAGGTAAAATAAATAAATAAATAAATAAAATCTAATTCATAGTGACATTATTTAAAATAAAGAGCTGTGCACCGCTTTTGCCCAGCTTTAGGAAAATGCCCATCCACTCACCTGGTCCACTGTTCTCACCTTGTAATCAAAGACACCCGAAAAAGCTGGCTGTCGTTGATTTGGAAACAAATTAAGATTTCATTTCGAACAAAGGAGTCGTTTTCAAAACAGTACATAGATTCTGATCCTTTTCTGTGAAAACTGTATCACATTCATGACAATACCTCTCTTCCAGGTAGAAAGGGAATTACTGTTTTATTTTTACCTTTACTTGTGTCTTTGAATTGCTTAATTTCCACATTTTTTTCACAGTACTTTTGAAATGAGAAAAATAATGAGAATTTAAAAATTTCAAAGTTCCCCTTTCCCCCTCTGGATAAGTTAATTTAATAAATCCTTCTTGCAAACACTTTTCTTAAATTTGGAAGCTGGACCCTGTCTGAGTTCAACTCATGTATTTACCACCGTGAAACAGTTTTGCTGACAGAGAGAGAGACTTTGGGTCATTTTTTTTTAGCAAATTATTACTGAATTATCTTTTTATGCAGCATAAAGACTTTATGATATTACATCAAGAAATAAATTCTCATTTATTAGGGCCCTGTGAACAATTTTTAGATCCTGCTGAAACACGTGTTTGTTTTTTGTTTTTCTATGCTTTCTTTGACCAAGTGATCAAAGTCTGTCAACCCCCTCTGCAGTTACTTTGAAAGCCAGCGGAATATTTTCCTGTTCTTCCAAATGTTGTTTACTAATTAATGTATCACTGAGAAGAAAAGCCAAAGTAGTTCACTCTAGGGTCGAGCCACATGGTTTGTTTTCGTTCTTCAGACTTAAAAGGGCGTTAAAATTTTCAGACTGAACACTTGAAATTTCACTAGCACTGGCTGATATCCAACAGGAAGTGCAGGAGGTGGTTGGGAAAATGGGCAACATCTGTTATTTTCTATGACACCCCCACCCTCCATAAAAAACAACCACAAACCAATGACAAAGACCAAGTCGGTGCTAGATGTTAATCAGGGTGGCGTCCAAATTCCAGTAGAATTTCCATAGCTCAGAAAGGCCTTTCTTGATGGGATCATGCCTCTTGCCTGGCACTTGGGCCCAGGTCCACAAACCTCCCACCATTTAGTAGCCCGAGTGCCTTACTTCTTGAGACCTCCCTAAGGGAGGCTGAGTGAGTAGGGTTCCTTAGTGTCTGCCTACTAAAACTAAAGTTCTGTGTCCTGCCTTCCCTTTCTCCAAGAGGATGGGATTTCTAGGCATTTCTAGGGACTGTGGTCAATTCCAAAAGGAGTTTTCCCATTGAACCCATGTGCATGAAAACCAAGTTAAACCCAGTTTGCTCCTTGTTGATGCCAGGCATCTCTCTTCCTAAGTGAGAGTGAGTTGTCTCTAAGGAGGAAGTCTTGGCCAGGCCTAACTTGCCTTAGATGCATCAGTGTGCGCCACAGCGCTCAGGAGATCACAACTCTGTGTATTCTCAGCTTGTTCAAAGGAGCGAAGAACATCCTGCAGACAGCTTCCCAGGACCAAGAAGGGAGTGCTTTGGGAACTATGTGGAGTCACTTTGCTGCAAAAATAACCCATCAGTACCACAAAAGGATTTCTTAAAAAGCAAAAAGCAGAGATGCCTTTTTTACTGCAAACCCACATTTGCTGTCATGTGATGTCATTGTGTTAAATGCATCCACTTGACTGTTTTTAGGCTAGTACAGTCTAGACAAAGACAAAGAAAGTCAGTTCCTATTTCCTGCGTCTTGTCATCTTTGAAAGCACGAGGAACTTTTAAAATAGAATGTTCTTGCTATCAACAGGGAACAAAGTCGCTTTTCTTTTCAAGGAAACCCATTTAGAAGGAGGAAATCTGAAAAGTTCCTTATCTATACATCAATCAAATCAGCATTTAATCACCAACCAGAGGTAGAGAGAGAATCCTCCGCTAGTTTCTCAGCATTAAAGGCTTGATGGACTCTTAATCAAGAGCTGCCAAGGCTTGGAAATCCTAGGGACCAGTTTCACCTCTGTGCAGGTGGCCAGCTATTTCTAGCATCATTGAGGGGATGATACAAGTTGGACACACACACATACACACACATGCACACACACACGAGGAGCAATTGGGGTAAAGTTGTCTTTGAAGTATAAGAATAAAGCATGGTGAAGCACAAAGAAGAGTCCCAGTCAAGCGAGCCCCCATTTTAAATATACAGGTAGAATCTTTATCCAAGGCCTTGGTGTTATTGATAACCAGACCATTTTAAAATGGGACATGGCTTACTATAGCCACTCCAAGGATAGAAATACAAGCCTGCCTCTGCGTCTTCTGTGTCTCTCTAACTTTCCCCTTCCCCTCTCTAGGGAGTATAACGAAGCTTCCAGAAAGTGTCCAGTTTTGCTCAGGCTTTCTGAACAGAATGAATAATGTGGCAGACAAATTCAAATATTGAATGTTTTATACCCAGTGTTGCTCAGGAGCTGTGTGGAGGCTTTTAAACACCTGAGTCAGCAGCTCACCCCCACTACTTAGTGCTACCACGAAAAACAGCCTCACTCCCACAGTAGGCTAGCAGCCCTAGAAGAAGGCACTTACCTCCGTCAGCATCTGTCTTCTCTCAGCCCAGGACCCCTCATCTGGCTAGCAGGAGGTCCCCTTCTGTGTTCTCTAGTTCTACTGAGGGTTTGAGGGCAGCGGTGCGTGAGAGCCCCAAGCATCTGTGGCTTTTAGGCCTTTGTGCTCTCCCCCTTTATGGAATCCAGAGTTTAAAAGTAAACAATTCTTTCTCTTTCTGATAAGTCACATTAAATTATCGATTGTGGGGGAAGAGAGGGCATGACCTTAGTCTGCTAAGTCAGAGTCACCTTTGGTCAAACACTAAGCAAAACTGAAGGTCCAGCTTCCCCATGCCCCCTCCGCTACGTGCTGTACACCATCTGCAGGTGGACAGCGAGGCCAAGGACTGAAGTGGGCAGCTGAACCTACTGGACATTTTCTCTCAGGACTCTGATCTAAACTTGTTCCAGTGTTTTCCTTACAGGAAGACCCCCAGTGTCACTTCAGACTTCTAGAACTGGAGACGTCGCCTGGTCGTATGAACCTGTGAAATTAAACACCCCAGCTCACCCTACTCAGGACTGATACTGGAGAGCCAATCTCATGTTCTGGGCCATTTGTGATGAGTGGGGATCTATCTATTCACTCGTTCACATGGCTGCCATTTATGAATCACTTCTGACAGCTGAGCTCCAGGAAGCCAAGGGGAGGGGAGGCAAGCCGAGCTGATCACCTGGGAGTCAGGACAGACACACAAGCAGCAACAGCCACTCCAGGCTCTAGGGTCCTGAATGCATTGGGTTGTCTCAGGATGGTTTTATTTTCTCTCTGGGCTATTTTGACAGGTTGCTTTCTTAAGCATTAAAAACAAAACAACAACACAAAGAAACCATTTTTATATTCTCCCTGGTAATCTAATGTGAAGGAACTCAGGACTTTCTTGAGAAAGATGGTGACCCAGCAGCCTCAAGTTGAGGGTCTTGTCATGCTGCCCCACATTTTCTTCTCTTAGGTAAAAGCCAAAGGCTGACAGTGTTGCCATTAAGTGGTCTCTAGGACCAAAGAATTGTGGGAGTTCATGGGTTTCAACTGCTGTTCCTTGCTTCCCTTGAGAGACTCAGTTCTTTCCCCAGTGTCCTTTGACTACCTGAGGTAATCCTGCATCCTTGACCCTTGGAAAAACCGAGTCTTTCTGTGTCTTCAGAGGGACTGAGAGACACATTCATAAGGTAAAAGCCCAAAGTGTACCCAGAGGAAAAACTACTTTAAAGGCCCTCTGGAAACCACTAAGGTCCAGCTTCCCACAGAAGATACAGCAGATATAGCCATCAGGTAATTTCTAAAGGCTGGATTGAGGGAGTAGCCTCGTGGGCCACCCCTGCCCATGGTGGCTTTTCCACCCGTGGTGGCTTTTGTCTTGCTTCTGTTGCTCACAACAACCATGTTTCTTTACAGAAGTACTGTGAGTTTTCTTCTTTTAAAGTGAAATGGGTGCCTCAGAGTTTGGCACGTGGAGGGCAGGACATCCTTCCCTCCACCAGGCCATCTCCGGCAGCTTCTCTCTGTCCATGTCCATGTTGGTCAGCTGGGATGTGGGGTGGGACACGTAACACAGTGGTAAACTGCTTGCCTAGTGTGGGCAAAGCACTGCCTGGGGTCAACGCTCCACCTCAGTGAAAAGACACTAAATAAATATCAAAAACAAAAATCATTCTTTCTATAAAAGCACGGTGAAGCAAATGCAGCTTTCAGGTAATTTTTCTTTAAACCTCAGAGACAAGATGCATCTTTTCCAAATTTCTTTGAGCGACCTTGAAAACCAACTTTTGTTAGTGAGAGCTAGCTCAGGGCTTGCAGGCTCTTGGTCAATGCCAGCTGGACTTATCCAAGTCCAGTGTCTGAAGTGTGTAGTGTCTCCAGCCATAGGATCTCACTTTCAGGCTCTGGAGGCCACCAAGGGCAACAGTAATAACCTAGATTATTTCAGAAGCCTCTTGAACTCCCTGACCAACAGCTGGAAGGGATGTTACACATGCCTGGCACCGGAGCTTTTGTTAGCAAGTCGAAGGCTCTTGGCAGCGATGGGGTGTGGGTGTGGGGAGGCATTATCACTCAAGTGGTATAACTTTATCTAAATATGCATATGTATAAAATATACTTATTTATATTTTATATATATTTTAAAAGAGCATAAAATCATTCTTTATAGCTTCTTCAAACATTCTTAGTGCTATTTACCCCTTGCTCCCCCCCATTGTCTGCACTGCCCTCCCAACCCAGGTCTAAGTGAAATCTCCCTTTTCCATTTCCCGCTTCATAGCATCTGTGTCCTCCTCCCCGCCCCATACCCCGCCAGCCCCCAGTTCCTTCTCCTCCCTTTACCATGGATTTTTTTCCTTTCCCGGTTTTGGTCATTATTCCAGGTCACATACTCACCTCTAAAATACTGGAGCTAAGATTCACAAATAAGAAAAAACACGTGGTGTTTGTCTTTCTGGGTCTGAACCTCCATGGAGAAAGACAATCAATAGTCCTACTCAGTTGTAAAGCCTACAGACAAATACAATGACCAGCATGGCAAGATATCCCCCAAAGGTGCAATGGTGGCATGTAGCTCAAAGGTATAAGCAATAGCTCTGTCATCAGACTTGAGACCAATCACCAGGAAGTAAGTCATGTCTGGTACTGAAAATGTAGCCATCTACCTATGTCTGCTGAGCCCACAAAGTCTAGAAGAGAACCTACTGTGGTCAGTTTCCTAAACCAGTGTCATTCCTAACTATGTTATAAACACCTACACTTATATCCACAGACAGGTGTAGCTCTCAGCTGTCCTCCAAGAAGGTTCTGTTTGTGGTAGACTTTGACCATTAGAGAAAGCCACAGCTAGTAAACATGCACAGAACAACTGATGGTGGAGTGCTCAGCCCCAACCAATTCATCTACAGTATCACCGTCATACCTAAGGCTCTGGTAATATTGAAGAAGACTGGGAAGACTGATGGATCCAGAGGACAATGATTCTTGCTGTGTCTTTGGAAGCTGCATCTGTAAAATCTCAAAACTATGCTTGTCTTGGAGAGAAGGATAGGGGAAGAAGTGTGTGTGTGTGTGTGTGTGTGTGTGTGTGTGTGTGTGTGTGTAAGGTTTGTATTCTGAACATCTGCTTCTTAGGAATCTGGGAGGAGTAGCTGCTGATCTTTGGTGGTGGTGGGTACTAGAAGCGTGACCTTTGATGAGGATGCTGAGAAGTATTGGGTTAATGTCAATTGAAAAGAGGAGGAAAGAAAAAAACTGAATGAAACCAGGAATCCTGATTAGATGCTAGTGGTGGTTGTTCTTGTTTGGGTTTGTTTTTCTGTTTGTTTTGGCTTTTTCAGAAAGAAGTCTTACTGTGTAGACCATGCTGACCTTGGACTCACTGAGATCTGCCTGCCTCTGCCTCCTAATTGCTGGAAGCAAAGGTATGTGCTGTTATACTCAGCTTAGATGCTAGACTGTTGTTACTGTTGTTGTTGTTATTGTTTTAAATTATAACTATAAAAGATATTTGGGGACAGTTGGGTAGTTTAAAAATGAGCTAAATATAAGACATTATTAGAGATTTTATTATTGACTAGCTCTGACAATGGGTCTCAGGACAGGTGGAATTTTGCTTTGGGGATGTATGTTAAAGGGGGGAAACGTCATAATGTCTACGCTTTGTTTTTAACTCTTTCCTAAGAACAGGCACTGCTCATACAAGCAATGACTACCCCCCACCCCGTGTGCATTTGGCCCCCACAGTCAGGTCTTGCCCACCCCCTACCCCAGGCTGTACCAGGTGCTTAGGCCTGTTTCTTTTAATAGCAGGAAGGCTCTGAGTGGGTCATGACTGCAGTGATGAACCAGAGCTTGCTGTCAACACTCAGTTTTTACCCAGGTCCTAGATTGTGACATCAGTTAGAAAGTGAGTGCCCTTAGTCATTAACCAGAGGCCTTGGCAAGTCAGCATTTTGTCGGTTCCTGCCTTAGCCTTCTCCCTGCACGTGCTAAGTTAGACAGCACTCTCTTTACTAGAGAGTAAACAACCCATGAGAACGTACAGCTCTTGACCTCTGTGATGTCTCTATACCCATGTTGGTTTTTCTCTGCTCTAAAGATCAGTATATCTTCTATGTCACCCAAGGATTCACAGCAAATAAAAAGCCAGGCCCCTTAGTTTTTCTAAGTTCAAAGTCAAAAATTCAAATGGTGAAAATCAGGCTTCCTATTTCCTAGACTTCACTGTCCCTCCAGGCAATAGCTGGGCATTCTTCACAGAGGCTGGTTATTTCTTTTCTCTTTTCCTTCTCTTTTCTGCAACCTCAAACATCAGGGATTTAGACATCTGAGCTGAACTGCAACCCTGAAGGACTTGGAGCTACCTTCTCTCAAAGAAACCATCTTGTTTATTTCTTTAAAAAATAAAAGCCAAAGGTTTAACCTTTAAAAAAAAAACTAGATGTTTTAACCTTTTTGAGAATTTCATAGACAGATACTGTATTTACATTATTTCTGCCTCTATCTCTTCCCCTCCAACTTGTCCCCCCACTCACTTTCAAATCCATGACTTCTTTTATTATATATATGCACATACATGCATATATACATACATTCATACATAGATGTATATGCAAATACAGCCTGCTGATCCCACTTAGTGTAGTTGTTCATACATGTATTTAAGGCTGATTATTTAGGATTGAATAACTTACCGGAGAGCTCATCCCCGAAGTAAACTGATGTCCCTTCTCTCTGCAGCCCTTAAGTTAATTGCCTGTGGCTCTTCATCTAGGGGTAGGGCCTTGTGAGAGTGCCTCACCTATGTTATCATGTCAACTGGTGCTATTGTTATACAAGTTATACAAGACCTTCTTCGGGGAGCATCTGTCCAGAAGAGAAATGACATATACATTAAAGGACAGCTCAGAAAAATGTGATGGTGTGATGAGAAAGTCACAGGTTACTGTAGTGCGTGGCACTGCAGGGGACAGAGAACAGAATCAGTAAATCAGGATCGCTGGGGAGACAGCCCAGTCAGTAGTGCCGTGATCTTACCAGCTAGATCTGGGAGTGTGCTTGAAATCCCAGCACTGGTAAGCCAGAAACAAAGACCCATGGGGCTTTCTGGCCAGCAAGCCTAGCCTACTTGATGAGTCCTATGCCAATGAGTGACCCTGTCTAAAAAAAAACAAAAACAAAAACAAAAACACTACAAAACAACAACAACAACAACAACAGGAAGCCTCAGCTACTGAAGATGCAGAGAACAACGGATGTCGGGGTGATCAGCCCCAACTGATGAAACAATACAACCCCTATACCCAAGGCTTGGGGAACACTGGGAAGAAGAAGTAGAAGGATAGTCAGAACAGTGGCCAGTGCTTGAGGAAAGACAGATTGGCATCTGAGGTTGTCTTCTGACACACCTTGACATAGGTACATGCTTGCACATGAACAGGCACACATCCATTTGGATGAGCACACAATCACAAAGTAAACCACAGAACACTAGAGGATCCAGGGCATACTAGAGGATCCAACATCCCTGGCAGATGGACCTCCACGCTGAGATTTGTCTTAAAATAGTTAAGAAGCCAGTGAGGATGGCGTGGCATGAGAAAGACGAAAAGAAGTGACCAGAGAAAGCTGTGGAGACTTCTCAGACTCAACAGGCATTCAGTGTCCTGGACTTTGTAGGACACTATCCACAGTTAAGTGGACAATACATACTCAGTGGTAACTGTTTACTGAAGAGGGGGGTAATTGGAATTGTAACTTGGAAAACTGTTTAGGGATCAGTTCTAATTTAGTTCATTTCATAGTTAAGGAATCTAAGTTGTTTTTTTGTTTGTTTGTTTGTTTGTTTGTTTGTAGAGAGAGTATCTTAGGCAGGAAATAGTAGACATCCCGGAGGAGAAAGAATTCTGGGATAGAATGTGGGAAGATCTGCCCAGAGAAGATGTGAGGAGATGGACGACACATTGTACCTGAGCAAAATGTAGGTTAAAATAATTGGATCATCTAGATGATCTAGGAAAAGAAGAGCCTAGCTATACGGCCAAGGTATCTATAAATGTATTTTGAGTCTGAGTCTCATTTCTCAGAGCATGAGACTGGGAGGAAGAACCAGGCCAAATGTCTACAGTTTTTGAGAAAGATACACACAGGTTTCAGGTGTGTGTGTGTGTGTGTGTGTGAAACTGTATTTTAAAAATCAGGGAAATCCAATCATTTAAACGGCTCTTCTTCTCTTTGCTACTTTGTATCTGAGTTCTCCTCTACAGTAGTAGCAACATTGACCTTGGAGCTAGACTCCCTGAACACAGACCCAGTCTTCCCACTCACTAGCCCTCAATTTCCTCATTGATAAATCTCTATCCCTGGTAGTCATATTTTCCAAGTTCATGCTGACGCACATGTGAACGAATGTACACAAGCTTAGGGGTGTCTTGCACAAAGTAATACTGCAAAGGTTTGTTTTCATATCTTCAGAACAGTTTGTTGGGTTTTGTTTTGGTTTGTCTTTCAATTTTAGTAGCTTAAAGTGACAGCTGGGACCTGAAGTATACTTTTCTGAAGGCAATTTTTATTGCCTCCCAGCCCCTCCCTTGTGTATATGTGAAGGAAGCCAGTCACCCACAGTTCATAACTCTGGTTTTCCAGGAGTAACTCAAAACCCAGTCCTGTTCCCAAACTCTCATCACCCTGATTCTATGAGGTCCATATTCTTTCTCTGGCTGTTCTGTTCTTGTGCTGTGCAAGTCTCCATTCTGTTATATTGAGGCAAGAAGAGACCTCTGCTAGACTCTAGGAGACCCTGGGGACAGACCTCCACAGCAGCAGAGCCTTAGATCTCTTCCCTAAGCAAGACAAAGGGAGATAAGGCTAGAGAGAAGGGAGATGTTCACAGATTGATACACAAATCCTCGGGAGACCAAGGCAGAGCCCAGCTTTCGTCCAAGTCTTTGTGACTAGAAAGTTCTGACTGAATTCACCACAACCCACCTCATCATCTTCAGATCTTTCTCAAAAAAAAAAAATCAACTGTGAAATACTACACGAAGAAAGGATTCATCTGTTTATACTTCACCTCAGGTAGCTCCTCTTGGGACTTGGGTTAGCACCACAGAATTATCTCTGCCCTTAACATGCTCCCAAGAAGGGCATTCTGAGACTTCCAGGTATAATCCCAAGGTGATCTAGATGGTTAAACATTAAACACCCAATAATGTCACACCAGGTTGGTGGTTTCTGCTATAATTTCTTCAAAGGCCAAAGCCAGGCATATGAGATAGTGAAGCAACAAAGGAGCTTATATTTCTGCAGTGTGTCCTTGAAATTGGGGCTCAGCACGAAGTTACTACCATTTGGTCACTGTGATAGTTTCCTTTCTCCTTAGATCCAGTGTCGATATGAGAAGTCCAGGTGTGAATTCTGCATGTTTCTAAGATTGTACTGGGGTCTGTGGTGGAAAGTCACTAAGGACAAGCTCCCCCACTAAGGATAGACTCCCCCAGTAAGAACAAGCTCCCCCAACAAGGATGGGCTCTTACACTAAGGACGAGCTCCCCCACTAAGGACTAGCTTCCCCACTAAGGATGGCTCCCCCACTAGGAACAGTCTTCCCAACAGAGGACAAGTTCCCCCACTAAGGATAGGCTCCTCCACTAAGGACAGGCTCCCCGACTAAGGATGGGCTCCTCCACTGAGGACAGTCTCCTAGATTAAGGACAAGCTACCCCACTAAGAAAGGGCTCCCTCACTACGGATGGGCTCCCTGACTAGGGACAGGCTTCCTTCCGAGGACGAGCTCCCCCACTAAGGGTGGACTCCCCCATGCAGCCCACTTTCTTCTCATCTTGCCCTCTTCTCCATTATTTTTCCCACATCGCCTGACACATTCCCCTCAAACTCTTGGTCCCTCTGAGGTCTAGCCACTGGCATCTTCCAACAACTAACCTTGTTTCCTCTGCCCAGTGTTCTGATAGATGCAACCTAAGACTCAGCAAGGACTTTTAACCATCAAGCCAATGTCTTTGCTTTCTGTCTCCATGACAGATGTTTACTGTTCCACACTTTAAACCCCCAAACAAACAAACAAACAAACAAAGCAGGAATTTTTATTTTCTGTTTTACAGACTCAGATTCATCCAGAATTTATGGATCGGGACACCACGCCAACCTCTTGATCAATGGTTACTGCCTCTCTTGATTCTTGGGAGAGCCTTGGGCTGTCTTCTCTACTCTCGTTTCACCTGACTCCCCATCATACCCTGGAGTTTGTGGTCAGGCTGTGTGATCACTATATGTGGTTAAGACACAATTTCAATGCAAAGTGGTTTGCGAGGAGACAGAGACTTAGATGCTACAGGCACTGCTAGCAGACAAGGGTTACAGTGAGGAGAGAGGGCCATCTCTTGTGTGTAGCAGCAGTCACACCTCGGTGACTGGAGAGATAGGCTCAGCATCAGAGCGGGGCAGCCCTACACAGAACATAGTCTTACAACAGATTCTGAGCGTGGGCCAGGCCCTCTGACTCTCTAGCACAGGTCAAGTGTGCCTTGGTGGCCGTGCTGAGTACCAGGATTTAATTCTGTTAGCCACTGGGGCCTAGTAGACAAAGGTAGTACTAGGGACATGATCTGAGCGCAAGAGGGATTATGGGAAGTAGCTCAGGAAGGTTTGAGAAACGTGACTGTGTAAAGCACAGGAGACAGTGGTAGAAAACAGATAATGGTAGGGGTTGTAGAATAGCAGGGAAACATGAGTTATGCAGAGGATCATGGGAGGAACATTTAACAGCTCTCTGGTGGCCTATGTGGTACAGGGGAGGGGACAGGGGAGGGAGTCACAAGGAGCAGGACACATAAAGAAAGGTAGTCGGATTGGAAAGGTGTGGGTGGTAGTCAGGGGTCCTTCAGAAAAATACACATGAAGCAGAGATTGAGAGTTGAGAACTGGACTTAAATTTTGTTTTTGTTCCTTCCTTGCTGGGGAGTTTCGAATAGAATTAGGGTATTCTATACTCTTTAAACTGTAGATAATACTACTTACCTTCTATGATGACAGTGAGTATTAAGGCACACACGCACGCACGCACGAATACTTTATTTACTGCAGTACACCGTCCAAGGTAAGTGCTCAATAAACGTTATCATTATCAGACAGACATTCCAGCATTGACATGAAAGATGTCCACTTGGTGGAAGAAAGGTATGGAATGCTTTATCACAGACCCACCCACAGGCTGGTCATTCGGTTGGCCTCTGTCCCCTGTGCGGAGTGATTTTGGACTCTTTTCATTACTTTACTGGGAAAGAAAGATTCATGGGTCAGAGATTTAGGACCAGGCAGAGGGAATATCTGGGACATTTCCATCTACCACAACCTTGGAGACCGAAAGGGGTAGTTCCAGATAACAGATGAGGGGCTGTTTAAGCAGTGATGTCATACCTGCCCATGGATGTCTTTCCCTTTCTGTTTCTCCCCCTGTCACTTGGAGCTGCTGTGCTTGTGTTTTCCTTCCCATGTTCTGTGACACATTTGATGATTGTTCCCCACGAAAAGAGAAAACCATGATTGTTTGTTCCAAGAGGAACACTGGAATCACTAATCCAACTTCAGTCTCTTCTACCTCCTGTCTTTCTGCACAAGAGAATCCTTCATGTCAACGCCGAGGCTGGTATATTTTTTGAAGCTCCTTTAAATGGTTAGTGAAGAAAAAAGTATATTGTAGCAAAATGCAGATAACACAATTGAGGTCATTAGCATTAGCAGCAATGACTGATGGTTATGATATGTCTGCCATCCTGGGTTAACAATGATTAAAAATGCCGTCAAATCCCAAAGGCATCCTAACTTCAGAGATGTTAGAGCACGCTTTCCAGATAAAATGCAGTATTTTCCTGGAAGTTTGATAAATTTTAACATTCTGCATACTCTTTCTGTTTCTGCCTTCAGCATATTTGCGTGTCGAGGAACATCCATCTCAGTACTTACAAACAATCTTGGCTGGGTTCCATTGACTGAACTTATTATTTACCAAACATATTTTGAAGAAAGTTGTCTACTACCCACCCCACAAAATAACAAAGACCATCTTCATTGATGAACGATTGCTATATCTTTATTTATTTTAAAAGATTGTCATACATATGGCATTATTAACTTTAAAAAAAAACAACTTGGTACCAAGAGAAATGGACAAACTGTTCCCTGCCTGTGAGACCTTAAAACAATTATTTCTTTTAGATAATTTAATTACATCATTTCCCTGTTCTTTTTTCCCTCCAAACCTTCCCACATACCTGTCCCCCGCTTGCTCTCTTTCAGATTCATGTCCCATTTTCCTCTTACGTTTTCATTCCAAAATGCATAAGTATGTTTTCAGGGCTTACCAGAGATTTTAAATAATCTCTGCCAGACTGTTATGAATCTTGTCATATATGCAGACTTACTCTCTTTCCTTCACTTGGGTTACCAGATTTAACAAATAGAAATGTGCGATACCTGAGAATAATTTAATTTCAAACAAGTGACCATGAGTTTTTAATAGAACTATGTACCATGCAATATTGTCACTATCCAGGCATACTTATAGTAATTACTCAATTATTACAGGCAAATTTATTGTATTCAGCAACCCTATGGCCAATGGATTCCCAAAGTCTTCATGACCCTGTGATAATACACAGACTGACTCAACTCATCTTGGAGGTTGAAGGGTCAGTTTCTGTAGAAGTTATTTCCATCCTTTTACACTCAGTAATTTTCCTTAAGTCTTGTGATCTTAAATTTTTTTTTATCAAAACATTGTGCTATGCTGGGGGAGCTCTAGAACAGGGTGTAAGATCTCCCATAACCACCCTGTAACATGCATTCCCCAGCCACACCCAGCAGCCTTGCACTCAAAGCACTCCCTCATACCACCGCTAGCATACACAACTTTTACGCTGCTTACGTGGTGTATGGATGAAAATGTCCCCCATCCGCTTGCTGGTGTTAGAACATTTGGTTCCTGGTTGGCGGTGCTGTTTGAGGAGAGGGTGGGCTTTGGTTATAGAGCCCATTCCACTTGCAGTTTGCTTTCCCTGTGTCCTGCTCTCTTCTGAAGATGTGATCACCCTCTTACTCTGACTGCATACCTGCTGCTTGCTGCACCCCCTCTTCCACGATGGCCTCTTATCCCCTCAAACCAGGAGCCCTATAAACCTTTTGTTCCTTACCTTGCATTGATCATGTATTTAATCCCAGCAACAGAAAAGCAACTAATACACTGTAATATTTCTTATTTTGAAAGTGTTTTATCTTAATCTGTGGAAGCTAAGAAAATGAAAGCTATATAAATGAGAGTGGCAGGGGTGCCTCTCTCTCTCTCTCTCTCTCTCTCTCTCTCTGTCTCTCTCTCTCTCTCTCTCTGTGTGTGTGTGTATGTGTAGAATAAAAGATAGCAAATGTAGAGTCTTTTTAGGAAGTGATGAAATGTTTTGGAATTAGATTATGGTAATTGTTGCATAAAGTTGTTAATTCATTAAAAAACAATGGATTGAACCATTTAAAAGGGTAAATGCTGGGGGTGTTTGTGAGTGCTCAGTGCAGAGGTCGCTAGAGCTGTTCCTCTGCTCAGTACCAAGACAAGCCTATGACAGTAGTTTTGTTTGATTGATTGGAAGACTTTCATCATGATAGGCACAATTCTGTGTTATAAGCATTATTTTTTAAGAAAATTATTTGTGTTATCTTTTAAAATTAACTTTCTTGTTAGCATATAATGAAGTAGGCCTCACTATGTCATACAGATATATCATTACACTATGTTCGTATTCACCATTCTCTTCCCCTCCCTCCCTTCCTCTCCCTTCCCTCTCCTTCCTCCCCTCTCTCCCATCACTCCCCTCCCTTCCCCTCTCACACTTTCTTGCTGGTGCCCTTCCTTACCTCAAAAAGTCCCTCCTTCTGCTTCTATGATATACATACATTTTTTCCATCACCCTGTCTTGGTCACCTCTCTCTTGATCTTTTCATCTCTTCTCCCAGTCCCCTAAAAAGGTCAGTTTTGTAGCATGTGAATCATGTCTCAATAACCACAAACAAAAATGCAAAAAAAAAAATACACACAGTTAAACAAACAAAAAAATCCATGAGTGAATCATGTCTCAATAACCACAAACAAAAATGCAAAAAAAAATACACACAGTTAAACAAACAAAAAAATCCATGAGTAGTTTCTCTTAATACCATCAAACAAACAAAAATGTAGAATGTTGTTCCTTCCTTTTTTTTTTTACTGAAAAAAAAAATCATAGTATGAAAAAGCAGTTATTGCATAAATCAAAGATTTCTGGGTTAAGAAAGTAATGCGGGAGGGGGAGAGGGAAGCCTATGTTGATCATGGGCTGACTGGGCAATAACTAGGCCATCTCATCAACAGCCTGAAAAACCTGATACACATCTTTATCTGACTCCTTTTGCTTCAACATGTGTCTTCAACACGGGCACCTGAAAATACCATTAGAATACATTTATTCCATGGAAAGGAAACAGTAGAAATGTATGATTCTCTTTTCTCTATCTGCTTCAGGAATTTCTATACTTTATAACGCACTACAAAGAACCTCAGAGTAAGAAGAACACCAAGGAGTCAGTTATCATTTATGTCTATTATCGCTGAGGAAGCGGGACTCTCTCCCTAGAGTGTAATTCTATAAAAAATAGAAGCCAACATGCAGATAAAAAGAATCATTGGAGCTGTCCAACTCCAAAGGAAAGGCAGGGGGAGGCCATCACCCCCCAGAGGTAGGCTGGGCAGCCCGTGGCCTGGGCAGAGAGAAGAGATTGTGTGTGTTATTTGCTGAAAAGGAGGAGAGGGAGCAGGAAATGGAGAAAAGACCAACAGGAGAAAGATCAAACTCATCGATCATTCTGACTCTCTTAAACTATCAATCACTTTGTAAGAAACGAGGACCAAGCACGGAACAATCTTTCTAATTAATTTGGCTGAAGTGTGCCTTGCTGTGAACAGTCACCAGGTCAAGGATCCATGTGCCAAGAGTGTTGCTGCAGCAAGCAGTTAAGAGAGCAGTTCATGGGGCAGTAGCCAAGGATGATCTGATCTGGACGTGACAGCAATCTTCTAGCCCTCCCCAACCCTGCGGTGTGCAGGGTCATGAGTGGGGCTGCTGTTATAACCAAGACTCAAACAAACGTTAAGGTAGATGAGAGTGTCTGCACAGTTTCTTGTAAGGCAGAGGACAGCTGGAGCCTTTGAAGTCCACTCAACTTCTGGCTGAAGCCCTCAGCCCTCCTCTGAAGCCCGTCTTCTATGGAGAGCGCTCCCATTTTCATGGCTTGCCTTTTCTCATTGGTCAAGGACATAACTGGTCACTGTGACTTTGCTTTAGTAGTTCTAGTTAGTGTATGCACTTCACTGTCCTCTGACTCCTGGCTCACTTGCCATGCTGTCCTGGGGGTACAGTTGAGAAGCTGTCTATCTCCAGCCTCATAGACAAGAAGCATTCATCATAGATGAAGAGGCATGGGGATCCCACAGTTGCTGATAGCTATTTCTGTCATTTTCAACTGGCCATATACCTGCCTGTCCCTCAGGAGAGGCCAGCAGCATGGCACAGGTATGATGTCACAATGCCATCCAAGCTCCAGAGCAGCACGGTGAACTCTGGCTAGAAAACTGAGCAAGGTTAGGAGCCAGCCTTGGACCAGAAACCTAAAAAGGAGCTGTGTCTTTTTTTACCATGTGGTAAAGGCTATTATTAGAGAATGCGGTTTATTCAGATCATATCCTTAGGGGAGGGAAAGATGAAGGAGCTGAGAAGGATGGAACCTTCCTCTTTCAGATTTTCTAATATGGTTGGTACAGCCAGAGCCTTGCCAGTGGGAGAGAACTAATTAAGATAGGTCCTGATGTCCTGTGGGCTAGACCACAGAGAGGCCATTGGTTACAGAGATTAACACGTGTGACCAATTAATTACTTCTGGGCACATGGGAATCCAACCACACATTAGGAATGTTAGCTCCCTACATGAGATGTAGGGGCATCAGAGTAACAACTGGGCTGTGATTGCAGGCCATTGGTCTCTACCTATGTTCTGCTCGGGCGAGAGTCAGAGGTAGGCGAGGAGAGTGTCTTAGGGTGCTCCTTCTTGCTGCCTGGCTCACTATCCCAGGCAACTTCTGGTACCTCTAAGCAACCATCCCTACATCTGGGAACCTTTTAGCTTTTTTTCCATTTTGAAAAGGTACTGGCTTTACAGAGTATTGGCAATAGTCCTGGCACCCGGTACGTTGCTGGCTGGAGTGTTATAATATTCATATAAATTGCTGTGCAATCTGGTAGTGTCTATTAAAATTACCATTGTCCATATCTTTTGGCACACAGTTCTATTTCTAGGAATTCATCCTACCTATGTGAGCAAAATGACAGTATTATGTCACAAAATGCTGGAAACACATTGAAATATTACATGCGACCATGTATACGGTTTTAAACAAGCCAAGTAACTCTCTTGAAGATCTATTAGTCTTCAGAGCAGAGCAATCTCACAGTTTTTGGAAGTGTGGAAAGCAGAGAGCAACACTCGGCAGCTTGCATACCCTTCCTCTTCAGTCAAAACAGGGAGGAGAGACATTGTCCCCTCTGGCTGGCAGGGCCTGTGGAGCTGTCATAAGGAGGAGATGCGTGACCTGGGGCTTGGGAGTGAGGCCTACTCTCTTCACTTCCTCTTATATTTTTAATTTTGAACTGTAGCAACTCACAAAGCAGAGTTCTAGGCCTTGTCAGATTTGCTGTCTGGTTCTTTTCCAGTCTCTTTTATTGTCAGCACACATAGTAAGCATTTTTAAAGGACTTAATGGGTGACCGGGCCACACTCCCAGTTCCGACACTGTGACTGTATCCCCAGCTGGGTGAATGTCTGTCCTAGCTTGTTTGTGTACAGCTATTCTGGGCTACACAGCCCTCCCCGCTTGCCAGGTTCTTCAGACTTTCACACATACCTCTGCTCCCTTGGTAAGTTCTAAAGCTGTGCTCCTGGAGGGATGGGGGAGGAACCAAACTGCTATTTCACGGATCAGCCCAGCATCTGACTGACCATCTCTGTGAAATGTGAAGTCTGACGTTCTCTGAAGCTCTTACATCAGTTTCCCCCCCCCCCGGGGCTATGAGCATCAGCCATTACTGCTAATATTGCCCACATAGAAGGGCTTCTCCTTGTGGGACAGCACACTTGAGGCTTGGTATTCCCAATGAGGAATAGTGGACTGCCTCTTTAAGACCTAGAAGGAAGGAAGGAAGGAAGGAAAGGTAACATTCCATGTCCATGGAAGGATAGCCAATGAAGGGAAGTAGGTGTAGCCTCCACCGATCAATACTTAAGAAAGGGGTCCTAGAAACTGAGGCAACTTTACCCAAGCACAGTGGAGTAACACGATGATTGTTGGAATCAGAAAGACACTAGATCAGCCATGAATGAGTAGAGTTTCTTCAAGAGGCCTCTGATATTAAATACACTGTGCATGATAACAAATAGTTTTGCTATTGCATGCTGGGGCTCAGGTGGCACACTCTGCCTCAATGAGTGTAATCCTCATGACCGAAAAGGGATGGTGACATCATGACCCATAGCCACGAGGGGATACTTCTTTGCGTGAGGGGATGGATTAAGGGTTTAGTCTGTGTTCATCAGCTTCTCGTCCCTGGAACAAATACCTGAGAGGGCCAGTGGGAAAGGAGGACATTTTTGGCTAACAGTTTCAGAGTTACACTCCAAGATGAGATGGATCCATAGCTTGGGCTAAAATGAGGCAGACTATCCTGGCTGTGGCCCTGAGTAGCCAGGAAACAGAGGGAAGCTGCTTCTCTTTTTAGTCTGTCAGTGCCCTTGCGTTTAAGGCGGGCCTTGCCCCTCAGTTAATCCTCTCTCTAGAAATAAAGGTACATCTAGAAGTAGGTCAAATGTCCTAGAGTGTCTTCTCACCCATCCGACCTCTTGAGAAGCATCTTTTTTAAAGATTTATTTATTTATTTTATTTATGAATATACTGTAGCTGTCTTCAGACACACCAGAAGAGGGCATCCAATCTCATTACGGATGGTTGTGAGCCACCATGTGGTTGCTGGGATTTGAACTCAGGACCTCTGGAAGAGCAGTCAGTGCTCTTAACCGCTGAGCCATCTCTCCAGCCCCCGAGAAGCATCTTTAAAGTGGCCAGGTTAAGCCGCGTAGCTCACAACGTGACAGTACTAATCATAGCACTGATTCAACTATTTTCTGCAAGTTATACTCTAAACTTTTCTAAAACATGATCACTGTGGAAATGTTCCAAATAAGCCTGATACTGTCAGAGTAGCAATACAGGTCCTTTAAGAAAAGTCCCCTCTGGTCAAGAGAATAGCATCTCTGTCCTGGGTGGAGATCTAGCATTGCTCTTGGCCTGGGTCAAGTGCCTGGCCAAAGGACATCTCCTAGGAAGGTAGGCTTACCTTAAGCAACACTAGAGGTAAATGTGCTTAGTCTGTTAACGAGATACTGAACTTTGCATCTCTGAATTTCCGTCCTCTAAAACAATCTCTTAGGGGGCACAGCCATGCTGGTTGCTAAGTCTTACAGCTTTTCTGAATTATCTAGAAAAAAAAAACAACAAAAACAAAAACAAAAGGAGGTTGGAGAGATAGCTTAGAGCACTGGCTGTACTTCCAGAAGACTGAGGTTCGATTTCCAGCAACCACTTGGCAGCTCACACCTGTCTATAACTCTAGTTCCAGGGGATCTGACAGCTTCACACAGACACACATGTAGGCAGAAATGCCAATGCATATTAAATAAAAATAAATCATTAAGAATAAAAGGTCTCATGTAGTCTAGGCTTGCTTTGGACTTTCCAAGTAGCCAACGACAACCTTGAACTTGTGATCCTTCCTGCCTCTGCCTCCTGAATGCTGTGACTGCAGGCGTGTGCCAGCACATCTAGTTTTATTTGGTGTTGGTTATGGAACCGAAGGCTTCTCATGTGCTACACAGGCACTCTATCACCTCGACTGTACCACCAGCCCTCAAACAGCTGGATTTCACCTCTGCCACTGATCAAAGACTTAGTGACTTGATGTGATTCTGAGGCCATTAAGCCCACTAGGGCTTCTCCCACTCTCAGGTTCACAGCTAACCACAAATACTCCCCAGCAGAGGCATACCCTTCTAAAAACCCAGCTTCTGGCTGTGTGCAACAAAATGACTGTTCAGTAGATACAAATGTCAGGCTCAAATATTTTTAGTCTTCTTTGTCAGTACATGAGTCACTTGAAATGACAGATTGCGTTTTCAGGGGAAGCAGGAAGCTTCTCAGAGGATCAGAACCTTTCCAGTGTATTCCATGCATCAAGCTCCGGGAGGCCTGTCTCAGATTCAACAGGAAGCTGCCCTGTGCCCTTAAGTTTCAGGCAGCACAGCCCAGCTCCCAGATCAGTTAAATCTCTGTACTCCATGAGAGGGAGACTCCTCTCAAGGAGAGCCCTTCCCAGTGAACTCTGTGCTCATGTCTAGGCCTGCTCCAAAATCAGGCACATTTCCAACCCATGTGCTCCTGCTGTTTAGGGAGACGTCTCCTTTTTCTAAACTTTAGACATTAACATTATTACAGCATGCCTGTGTGGAGGTCAGAGGACAACACAGTTGTTGGTTTTCCTCTTCCACGTTTACGTGGGTTTCAGGGATCAAACAGCCTGTTGGGCTTACATCATGGGACAGCAAGTGCCAGTTTACCTGCCCCAGAAGTCATTAATTATATATTTCAGTGGTTTTAGACCCTGATGGCTTTTATCGAGGGAGGTGTGTGTGTGTGTGTGTGTGTGTGAGAGAGAGAGAGAGAGAGAGAGAGAGAGAGAGAGAGAGAGAGAGAG
>NW_021604684.1:6062216-6073906 GCF_004785775.1 Grammomys surdaster
GAGAGAGAGAGAGAGAGAGAGAGAGAGAGAGAGAGAGAGAGAGAGAGGCTGTCCAGATGATATGTAAAGGCATATGACAGATATGACAGTGTTCAGATGCCTCACTTTCCCTCTGCAGCTGAGAGGTTTTTGAAGGGACTAGGCAGAAAAGGAGATTTCACAGCCTCTCAAAGAAAGGGCCAGCCCTCCGTCTCTCAGTTCACTCCAGAATCCATGAGTGACATGTTGAATGGGTGATTTAGAAGAACTAGAGGGCTGGGTGATCTCTTAGTCAGTAAAGTGCTTGTTATACAGGCAGGAAGACCTGAGTCTAGATTCCCAGCACCTACATAAAATCTGGCTCAGTGGCTCATGTCTGTAATGCCAGCACTGGGAGTTGGGGTGGAAGTGATGGGCTCTAGTTTCAGTGAGGGACTTTGTTTTCTCCTAACTCACAAAAGACGATAAGTTACCAAAGGTGGAAGACCCTCCATGTAGATCTGTGGATTCCATGCTCATGTGCACATGTATGTATGTGCCTCTGAATACACATGTGCACATATTCACCTAGACATGTGCACACACACACACACACACACACAGAGAGAGAGAGAGAGAGAGAGAGAGAGAGACAGAGACAGAGAGACAGAGAGAGACAGAGAGAGACAGAGAGAGACAGAGAGAGACAGAGACAGAGAGATAGATAGAGAACCTGGAAAAATTTGAAGACAAGAGCTAAGAAGTCATGTGCTGGGTGCAAACCATCCAACCAGCTTTGGCACTAGCCCCTGGGCTTCTGTGATTAAGCTCAGATTTGTCTCACGTGAGCTACTTGATCACTTGATGCAGAAATCTCCCTTCTCTGTATTACAAATACCTTAACAGTGAGGCACAAGTGATCTCTAGTGTCCTCTCTTTTTTTAAAACATTCTCCAAGCTGATGGCTGCCATGCCTCCCCTGGCACACGCCCGTTTCTCTCACCACAGGGTTGCTCCCAATCCTTTCCCTGTTGGCTTACACTCCAGCACAGTTGTCCTTGTAAAGAGCCCTGGAGCCATCAGTAGAGGTGACTTGGGGATGGCTTGCACCCACAGGTGGTACATCTATTTCGAAGAGGGAAAGTGGAATCCACGAGAATACCCTCTCAGAGTCATCACATGAACTGGGTAAGAAGATAGGCATGAATCTGGAGGATTTTTTTCTTTCTACACATTCATTCATTCATTCATTCATTCCTTTCTTTTTCTGTTTCTTTCTCTCTTTAAAGTAAGAGGTAGGCAAACTGTTAGAAACATGAAAACCAGCAATATCTGGGAATCTAAAATCCCCGAATTGACATTTCCTCTGATCCAACTCCATCCATCATTGCCCAATTCTCTCCAAACACCACAGGACACTGTTTCAGTAGAGATAAAGACAAGCTTTCTATTGACTCTATTTCCAAACCCTGCCTTTTGGAGTTGACACAAGAAGAGGACATGGTGTTGGCCAGGCCTGACCCTCAGGTCGCAGACGCCAGTGTTCCCTGCCTATCTCCTCAAACAGAAGCACTGTGGTGACAGATATTGACAGGACAGATAGGAGGCAGAGTAATGTGGGCTTTGGACCCCGGGGCTAACAAGTGCAACACACACTGGTCACTCTCTGCTCCTTCTACCTCCCCCTGAAATCTAGGTTCTGGTCTTCTTCGGTGTCACCTGCACATTTAGGGCTCAGAGGGCAGCAGAGGGACAAGGCCCTGGCTTGCAGTGAGCAGCTGCAACAGAGTAAGGCTCTTGCTTTTGTTGGCAAGCCTAAGTCAAGACAATAGAGTGTTCAGGATAAAAGCCACGTTCTGAACACGCAGACCTCTATTTTATCTTGTTTAAGCTTGGTGACTTTGGATACGTTTTGTTGTTGTTGTTTTGTTTTTAAATTGTTTTCTGTTCTTTGATTTTCCTGTCTGAACATTGGAATAGTAGTTGTTTACCTGGCAAGGGCTATAAGACAGTTACATGTTGATACTCTGAAACAACTTAGAAGGATGCTTGGTAAACAGGATGAGCCAAATAAATTAGTGTTTCTCTTACTTGGGCATGTTGGAGATCTTGGGGAATCTATTTACCGACAACCTGTAAGTTTTCTTCCCTGGGATGCCTTGGGCTGGGCACTTATCCTATGTCTCTGACACAAGTGGTCACTGCCATGCCTGGTCTCCTTCCCCCAGGTAGTAAAACCCTTTTCCCCTCAGGATGGGTAGCAGCTGTCCTTTGGGCTACTCAAATGCTTCCAGACTTGTGCCTGTGGGGGCTAGCTCAACAGGCTGTGAGTTCTGTGTCTTGTCCAGTTGATGTTTCAAGTTTCACTCCTAACATCCTTCCTTGCCTGACCCTCTGCACAGGGTGCCTAAGCCCTCATCTGCAATGCCAAAGCTTGTGTGCTATACATGTGATGCTCTCTGACACTGGGCCAGAGCCTCACTGGATGGCAAAGCTGGCTTCCAAGGGCATGGTCCTCTTTATATCCTCTGTCTATTTCTTTGTGTAATAGTCATGTATTGGCTATAGGAATGGGATTAGCCGACATGGTGCTGCCCCAGATCAGTGGAGGTGCTATAGAACATGTGAAATATACCACACATTACTTTCCATAAATGTAAAAAGAAAGGAAAAAGAAACCCTCTGCATTCTGTCACACAACTGGACCCATGAATTTTGGATGTGGCTCTGTGACACGCTCACTGCTCATTGGCTTTCTACTCTGCCTCACCATTAAGTGGGAAAGAAACACTGAGAGAAGAGACCACAGTGCTTAGTAATCGATTCTGATGTCTGCAAGGAATGAACAGTCTTTTCCAGTGGAAACCACCCATCCTGCTTGGTCTCCACCACTCCCCCATCCCTTTGGGATACTTGCAGTGGGATTAGTAAAATTAATTTCACGTGGCTCTTTAGTTTCTTCTCCTTGGGATTGGGCCTGTGATTTAGACAGAGCGTTTCCAAACTGGTGTAAGACATGAGAAGATGATGTCTCTACTAGCTGGACTTCTCCACAGGCCATTCAAGCAGGGCATTTTTTTTTTTTTTTTGCCTAAAAGGAAACATTTTTGGGTGTGTGCGTGTGCATGTATGTGTGTGTGTATGTGTATGTCTAAGATTCCTTTAGTTAATAACTGTGCAAGACTTGACACATTGAAGACTCACTTATGAGAGTCTCATAGTGTTCCGCTTCTATAGGGGTAAAACTGCATTAGCACAATAACTAAAGAGGACCCATGGAGGAAATCTTGGCAGCTCCTTATCCAGCCAAGCATTAGAAGGGGAAGGAGAGACTCAGAGACGGTTCTAAAAAGTTGAGTCTCACTCTATGTGAGCCATGAGGTCCCAGGTTCATGAGATATATCGTGATAACAAGACAGACCAGTCCTATCCTAAGTAAAGAGACACAGAGCGGTCATTTAGATAACCCAGGTCAAACTTTACCTCGGTCCACATTGCCAACAGCCGGGTGCAGAGGTTGCAAATGTTAATGCTCACACAGTGAGGCAGATAAATGAGTGGGGTGGGCCAGTTGGGACAGCCAGGGTGAGGGGGTGTACAAACCAGGAGCCCCACACCTCACTGAAAGGGAACAGGCATTATTCAGAGCCCATGGACTGGTACCAAGGCTTTAGACAGAAAAGGGAAGTGTGAAATTTAGACGCTAACATCCTCCTTTGAAAAGTCTGGGGAAGACTGAGTAGAGAAGGTGGGCAAGGACGTTTTGACTCACCTGTCCTTCTGCAAGCTTTAAGTCTCTGCATAGACTGAGTGCTGTCCCTGCATGTGACCTCTCAGAAGCCCACTGGGAATTCCTGAAAATTTCCTGCCCTTCTCACCACACCTTAAGTAGAGCAGGCTTAGCTGCTCCAGGCCACCTCCTTTCTGTGTGCTATAGTCCTTGTAACCATGTATGTCCCCAGCCAAGCCCAAGAGGTAATGTAATGGCTTCCTGGGAGACAGCCTTTTATAATGACTACAGCAGGCAGCAGAGCTTGGCTGCAAACATGTGTCAGAACTGGGTTGCCAAGTCAAGGTGACAAAGGACAGAGGCACAAAGTGGTCACAGGTTACAGGACAGACCTTTTTCTAAGGTCCTGGAGCCTTGGAAAGAGAAGTAGAGACCCAGAAATGGCAGCTGAGTATGGATAAGTGCTCACAGGCTCAGACAGGGTGTTGTGCCTGCGGGTTGGTGTGTTCTGCTGTCATCTTCTCTTATTCTTTGTCCAGAGACACCCTCCACCAAGGGATTTACAGTCTGCTAGTCCTCTCTGTCAGGGTCACATGGTGGAGTTGTTTGGCAGCTTGGCCAGACTTGATGGTTTATTTAGGAGGAATAAAACACTGGAAAAGATAAGGCAGACCCCTTAAAACTGAAATCCAGACTGCCTCATCCTGGCTGTAGTCAGTGACTTCCTCTGCTTCCTACTGTCCAACACACTGAAATCGAGTTTCACTGAGAAGCTAGGTATAGAAGCAATGGCTGACCCCCAGACTGCTGTTGGTGATGGGTAGGGATGAGACAATTAGACTACAGGTGGGAAAGGACAAAGGGCTACAAGTCCAAAGTGTGGCACTCCAGTTAGTGGGTCATAAGAAAGGACTGGGAGGATAAATTTAGTGACCTCGGAGATGTGACTGCAGGGCTTGGTTTGGGTGTTTGGGAAGTCCGCTCCTTGAGGAGTCTGCAGAGAGAGCAAAAGCAGAAAGGAACCATGTTGAGGGCTAAGTCCAGATGGTACCATTGGAATTCTGTAGGAAGATGGAGGAGAAGAGCGTCAGGTTTTCCCTGGTGGATATTGGCGAGCCTCTGCGTGGGCAGGTGGATGGCAGATTTTGGCTAGACTGGGAACTGTGTGCAAACTCGGTTGCCGAATCAGGAGAGAGATAGTGACATTCTATCAGCAGGTGACTGTCACACTTGGGTGAAACGTGCAGGATGTGAGGTAGAAGGCTGGTGGGAGGGGTACAGAAGGAGCAAGGGTGTGCTAGCTGTTGCACAAGTCCCTGCTGACCCAGTGCCTTCTCCCTTCTTGCTGAGATCTCTTTTATCAGGTGTTTACTCTCAGCATCCTGACCAAGCCATTCCTGTGAAGGTCACTGGGCCACCCTGTTGCCAGTTCCTGTGGCCACTTAAGCTCTAGCCTCTCTGGCCAGCCATCAGAACTCACAGATTCTCCCTGTTGCCAGTGATGAATGCCTGTACCTCAGTCCCGAGAACACACTCTTTTCTGGAACCGCACCTTGCCTGCTACTTCTTTGGCCACCCCTCTGGCTTTGTCTCCTTCTCTTCTGCCTCGTAGAAGTTTTAGATGGTGTCTATGCTATTGTGTGTAGTTATACGTGATATCCCAGAACTTGAAAGACTGAGGCAGGAGGATTCTAAGTTTTGGAACAATCCAAGCTGTGTAGCACGCCTCTGTCCCCCAAACATTAAAAATGAAAAAAATTAAAAGGCATTAATGTCATTTATGTACTTATGAGATGAAAATCCTGTGAGGCCCAGCTGTCCTCAACTTCTGGATCTCCCTTTCTACTTGGGCTCTAGTCATAGACGACTGAGATAACCTCAGTTTTCTCTGCCTCCACTTACGGCCTTTGTTATAGGTGTTCCTCAACCCCAAATGCTCATCTCCAGTGAACCCATGGCTGGCTCTTTCACTGCTTCAAGGTCTCCATCCTGTTTTGTCATTTGATCTAAAATCAGGCCACTTACACAAGCTGCAGCTTCTCTCTGCCTTGGCTTCATTGGTAGCAACGCATACCTTGTATCTACTTACATGTTATTTGTCTCCACTCAGACATAGGCTTCATGATACAAAGGAGTTGTCTCACTTTCTTTCATTGGTGGCATGCCTGGTGCCCACAAGCATGGAATGTTCTAGGAACTGTTTAGTGAGTGAGGAAAGCACAGGAAGGACCCATACTTTGCCATTCTTCCTATTTGGGGAGCAAAGACCCATGGAAGGCCATTGATGTAGTTTCTGGTGTGAGTCAGGGACATTTTGAATTTGAGTGACTGGGAGATGTCTGTGGATAGTATCTACTAGGGTTTTGAAGATGAAAGATTGACGAGAGGTTGGGCCTAGAAGTAGATGTGACTGTCCCCAGGGATGTGTGAGGGGAAGAGAGGTAGTGGGGAGGGAGAGCAATGGGGACATAGCAAGCCCACTAAGAACAGCACGTGGGCACATGTACATTTTGAGAGGAGAGGCTTGTAGGGACATCTTGAAAGTGACATATTAAATAAGGAGGGTCATGGAAACCAGAAAGAAGCATGGTAGGAGAGCGGTCTCTGGGGCCCGGGACTGGGATTGATCTGTTGGGTTTGATTTCCCTGGAGACCTGCTACTATGCTGTCCTAGGCATCTCCAGTGACTCAAGCAGTAGCCAGGAGACTGGGAAGATGTATGGAAGCTCCCAGCAGGCAGCAGAGCTTAGCTGCAAACAAATGATAAAACTGGGTCGCCAAGTCGAGGTGACAAAGGACAGAAGCACAAAGTGGTCAAGTTATAGGACAGTCCTGGGGCTCTCAGATCAGGGGAGTTCTAGGAGGGAACGTAAGGACTGGCCACTTCAATGTTCAACTTGTAGAATACAGTGTCTGGGCCGAGAGGTGGCTCATCTGGTGAAGGCTTTTGCTGTCAAGCCTGCTGATCAGAACCCACAGGGTACAGAGACAGAATCAACACCAACAAGTTGTCCTTTGACCTCTGTATGTTCAATGTGGCAAGCTCCCTCCTACAACTGAAAAAATACTTAAAAAAAAAAATAGTGTCTAACTTAAGGTCACAGGAATCTGGGGGTTCCTGGCCCCCGACTCTGGGGTGACCATTGCTCTCTTCCTGTTGCCAACAGCAGCTATTTCTCAATGATGAGGCTCTCCGCCTCCAAAGCTAATATTTGTCTCCTCTTGAGCCAGCATCCAGTGTGTTACTTTTTAACTGGAGCCCAGGGTTCAAAGGCCTGGCTCTTGCTTAAACACTCGATACATGAGGATGACATGTACACCGCCCTCTCCCAACATCACTGATGAACCAGCAAGGAATGTCTAAAGTAAAGAGAACATGTAGGAGAGGACAGAGGGCCAAGGAGAGATAGCAGCCCAGCAGGAAGGTCTGGAGGGGGAGGACCCCAGGTCGAAGGCCTTAGGTCGGAAAGAGGCTAGGTGACAGGCATCCCATGCCAGGCTTCCAGCAGTACTTAAATACAAGTTAATATCTACAATTTGTTATCAGATAGAAACTCTTCTACAAATACAACATCGTGGTGCCCTACCAAGCATTCTTCAGAGTGGAAATTCCAGTTTTCCATGTCTAGCCCCTTTGGCTTTTGTTCTGTTGCACAATGGGGTGTTTACCTGGTCTCTGGGAGGCCCTGGTTTCATGCTGGAGGCCAGCGTCTGGGACAGCATCTTTCAGGTTGTGCAGACATGTCATATTTACAATGGATTTAGTGGTTGAAATAGACCCCTTGCCCTCCAAAACCTTCTCTGCTCACTGTCCTTGTAACTAAAGGGCATAACTTCAAGTTTTAAAAACTATTTTTGAATTAAGCATCATCTTTAGTAGTTGTTAAAATACAACTACTTCAATGTCTAGCTAATTGGGCCCTTACAGCTCAGTTATAAAGTTACCCTCGGAATGTTTGGTGGAGGAACTGGCAGCTGGGTAGTACAGTCAGTAGCTGAGTGGTGGCCTCTTACCCAGCTACCCTGGGTTTCTAGTTCCACTCTGCAAGTCTATTTGCTTGCATGTAAATTAACGCTAACATTATCAGTGGGCTCAAACAGTAAACTATGAAACATGCAGCAGATTCTAGAGAACAAACTGAAGGCTTGGTGAAAGGCTGCAAAGCCACCGTTTCCAGGAGACGGAAGATTGCCTGCAAGATTGTCTCCAGGCTCCTCTGCGTCTAGCTACAGCTATGGTCTTGCTTTCCGGCCAGGGGACCTGGGCAGAGAGGGGTTGCTTTCATCCTACACCATCTTCCTTCCCCAGGCTCTCTCATCCTGTGGGGCTTGTGGAGCTGAGGAGGGAGGGTGCCTGAGTACCTGAATGACTGTGGAATGGAGTACCTGCTCAAACCTTCAAAGGACTGTGGGAAATAACCTTTTGTCAAGCAAGCCACTGCGATTTACACACCGCTTGCTACTGTGTTAATCTGCTCTAATAAACTCATTTCCTCTGACTTGAAGGCTCTTTTGGGGAGGAAGAAAAGTGAGAGGTGATCCAGAAACCTGGAGAACAATCTACATTCCATCTACGAGGCTTGGGAACCCCCACTGCAAGGTCAAGATCATTGTAAGCTTTAAAACCTACAAGGTGAGTATCTAGTCTGAAAGTGATGACCGACCCACTCCATGTGAAATAGGCATACTATTTGAATATTAAATTGACTTTCCACCATACATGATGTTATACAGGCTCCCAATCAAAACAATTTTTTTCTTCCTGAAATGAGTTCTTGTGTAGGCCACACTGGTGTTGAACTTGACATGTAGTTGAGGATGGCCTTGAACTTTCGATCCTCCCTGAGATTACAGGCATGCATTATCATGCTGTTTTATGTAGTTATCGGAATCAAACCTAGGACTTTCTCGTGCATACCAGGCAAGCACTCTGACAACTGAACTACTTTCTCAGCTCCGGCTTAGTGAATGTTGTTAGGTTAAAGACTCACAGGTACCAAATAGGGAAAAAAAAAATCATGGGAGTAAGATATATGGTTCTACCGGAAATTCCAGATAAGACAAAGCTACTACGTTAGGAAATTTCAGAAGGACTTTGAGATGTAGGGTTGGGGACTGGCTCGGGGGTGGCATGAAGGAACATTCTGAAATGATAGCCCAAGCCCGGGCTGGAGAAATGGCACAGCCGGAAAAGTGCTTGCAGTTCAAGAGGACATGGGTCCCATCCCCAGAGGCTATGGAGACAAAGACAGAAGCAAGCTGATCTCTGGGGACTAATGTCGGGTCACCCTAGCCTACTTGGTGAGTTCTGAGGTCAGTCTCAGAGACGGGGTAGGGGGAGAGGAAGAACAGGAATGACACTTGGATGAAGTCTTCCTTTGGCCTCCACAGCCCCCCTCCACTCACAAACATGTGTATGAATATAAACACACATGAAGAACCTGAACAAATTTGTCTTTGTCACAGATCGGCTGAGGAGCCTACTGGAGTGTTGCCAAGGGGCTGCTCTATGCAGCTAACTGAGGTGACCCATAGCACACAGGCTTCTCTTACTGTACTAGACCTCTCAGTTTAGATCTCTTGGCTACTCTAACCCCACCTCCCCAGTAACCCCCCCCCCCCCCCCCCTCCAGGCTGAACTGATTTGCAAGGTAAGCCCTTTCTTTACAGAGGACAGACTTTCTACCAGCATCTGGGGATAGGGCCTATAGGGCCGATTAGAGCAGGCCATCAGCTCCTTTGCTGGTGTTCAGTGGCCCAAACAAGAAGCAACACTGCAGGCTTCATGTCACCAAGGACTGAGGCTAGCATATCTAAGCTTGTGCTGTCTTCGGCAGGGTCCAGGCATGCTACTGGAGGTGCAGGAGGCAGTCTTCACTCACCTTCTATTGCCAGGGCCAGCCTTCCTGCTCTGGGATTTTCAGCCAGAGGGAAGCCCAACTTGGGCTTCAGAAGTGGAAAACAACAGAGTTACACCAGCAGCAGAGTGCACAAGCTGGAGAAAGGGTGGCCACTGGGCAGCCATTGCAAAGGTATTGTGCTGAAAGGAAGCTCTTTGAAGCAGTGAGCCTTCTCTCCAGCCCTGGGCCCAAGCAGCCCCTAATAGGGAATGCAGGTTATCTGGGAAAGCACTAATTGGCTAATGAAAAGGAGCCAGTGAGTGCTCTTAACCACTGAGCATCTCTCCAGTCCCAAGAGATTGAATTTTAGTGGAAAACCTGACATATGTCTGGATACCCAGACCATCTTTCTGAGAACTACTGTGGTTTGGTTGCTAATGTCATTTATTGTTCCAAAGTCCGGGGCACATTGGAAAAGCAGAGGTGAAGTCAGTTTGCTTTTCCTGGGGATGGAGAATTAGGCTCATGAGCGCTGTATAAAGTGGGCAATGCTTGGGTTTAATAAAAAAGACAAAACCCAGCATGTGGATGGGGGCAAATGAGTACTCAGGGCAGACGTCATCCCTAAGGTGGGGCTGGTACGGGAGATGTAGGAAATGATCACATCTTAAATCTGCAGTCATTTAAATAGCTGACTTGATTGAAATGATACATTCCCGAAGAAGCTTTAAACCAGACAACCCATAATACTTATGTAGGAAATGTTCCAGCTTCCATAATTCTTTATTAAATATTTGACAAGTTGTATCACCGCTTTACAACGACTTCACTTTGTCACAGTTCCCATTTGAAAACAAGCTACAGTATCTCTTCAGGTCTCTCAAGAAGAAAGAAAAGGACTTGACCGTAAAACTTTATGCGTGTACCAGATTCAAGCTATGTTAAAGCTCCCTGGACTGTGAAAACGAGCCATCAGCCAATTAAGCTGTCCTAGAAAAATGTCAAGGTAGTTTGGTTTTGACTATTGTATCAAATAGCACTCAGCTTTGTGTTAGGAGGTGGGGGGAGGCATAATAAAAAGTTAGGAAACATTGAGAATTCATTTGGAATGCTTGAAACTCTTTTTGCCTTTAGAGTCACTTTTAAAAAATGTTTCATTTGATAACAGATCCTGAATTCAGAAATGAAAGCAAGTTAATAATGTCCTTCTAGGGTTCTCTCAGGTGCCAAGGGTCAGAATTCTCAGGACAGGACTCGGAGAAAACTGTGGAAGGGAGTAAGCACTCGTTCCCCTTTGAATTCCAGATTACTCCTAAAGTGTAAAAATGCTATACAAATATATACAAATATATTTGGATAGCACACACACACATATATGTATGTATGTTACATCCAGGGTAGCAAAAGGAAGAACAGTCACAGAGTTAACAGGAAGGAAATTGTGACAACGTAGGATAGATACATCAGTCTCAGTCTGAGGCATAGATTGGCTTGCACAAGGACAGACATCTGTCAACACAGGCTGTGGTCACAGGAGAGGCTTTCAATACAAGGAGACACAGTGGAGGGAATGCAGAGCATCAGAGGTTACACACCGACAGTCGCTCTTAGGTTCCTACTGCTGCTTCTTACAAACATGAAACCGGTAAAGATACATGCGCTTCAAATTCGTGCTTGGAGCGTCGACATTTCTAACTAAGGGTAGGTGCTGAGTCAGTACTTTCCTTAGAAAATGTCACACCAGCAGAAAGCTACTCCTTTCCTAGGAAACACTAGACAGGCTAATGTCCTAACATTACAGCTTCTTCTCTGGCACACTGAAAACACTCTGGGGTGGAGTGTGCATACACAAATGTATATACACTGTTCATTAAGGCTTATAGAAATTAAAAAAGTGGTCCAATGTACATTACATTTCTACCCAGTTTTAAAATCTAAGGTACAAAGTGGACTTTAAGGTTTTTTGTTTGTTTGTTTTTTAAAACACATCCCAGTCCTGAAATCGGCAGTTTGACGTGACTTAGGATAGACTCCAATTTACGAATGACACAGAGGTAGCATGTGGTCTTCTGGGAGCCAGAGAGGGAGCAGGGCAGGCAGTGACCCTGCACAGCAGAGAGAGAGAGAGAGAGAGAGAGAGAGAGAGAGAGAGAGAGAGAGAC
>NW_021604684.1:6074006-6200750 GCF_004785775.1 Grammomys surdaster
AGGCAAGCTGGCCAGCCCAATGGAGGCTGGGCAGCTGATGAATCTAGGCTTTCTTCGTAGACTTCCACATTTCGGGAGACTACCAGGACAATATAGGACAGTTTAGAAGCTGCTGTACATTAGCCTGACTCTCAGAACAGACTGGAATCTAGGAAGCCCAAGAGCAACAGGCTGTGTGAGATTCAGAAGTGGTTAAAAGATTTTGTACCTCACTTCCAGGAGCCGGGTGCTGAGCCTTTTGCGGGGAAACAGTTCTTGTTATGCTGGTTTATCTCATTTCCAACCCGAATGGCAGGCCTTTCTAACTGTCTCTTGCTAAAGGTCCTCAGAAAAAGAAATTGTTTTCCTTACCCACCCCCTCCCCAGCCCCAGCAATGGGGAATCAAATCTACAACGAGGTACATGCTAGGTAAACACTTGCCACTAAGCTACATCAGTCCTGGGAACAGAAATAAAGTCCACATCTCTGGTCCTTGTGAACTGTTGGAGGACCGGCCACAGAAAAGTAGAGATGGGTGTTTCAGATAGACAAGGACAGCACACTGAGGACACCTAGGATAGACTAATGTCTGCCACGACCTGCTCTGGAGCCAGCAGGCTATCTAACCCCGGGTTCACCACAGAGTAAAAGGGGCAGGAACCTAAGAGAGCCACATGATTCTCGAAGTCCTTCCACAGTGGAATAAGAGTCCTGGAACCCACTCAAGGTAAATGTTCCACAATTATTGTCTGCAGGGAGACAGGATGATGGGGTCTCCACAGCTCAGAAGGAAACAGCACCTGGCTGGAGCAGGGAGATCCAGAGAATGACCTGCCACAGCCCCTCAGGCACGTCATATTCCTCACTGCCATTTACAATTACTGTACAAGGATGTCCAGGCAAGGGCAGCAAGGTCTGGAGACGAGGCATTGGGCATTTTAGGCAACAAGTGAAACTTCACAAAGCAGAGGAACAGGAAACGGTGCTGTGTTTTTACTTTCTAACAGGCCAACTCTCTGATCTCCAATAAGAGTAACAGGTGTTAAAATCTGAAATTATCATGGGCCAATGAATTGAAGTGTTATTCACAATGACTTGCCTTTCAAGTATTCCCTGGAGTGTATTTTAATAATTTCTTTCTGCTCTTGACTTAGAGATGATCAGAATTAAGTTCTCTTTTCCTATTTCTAATCTTTTCTTTTTTTCTTTTTTCTTTTCTTTTTTTTTTAAATTGCCAGGTCAGAGGACAACTTGTAAAAGTCTGTTCTCTCCTATCAGGTGTGTCCCAGGGATTGAACTGAGGATGTCAGTCTTGGTGACAAGCATCTTGACTCACTGAGCCATCTTGCTGGCACCTTTTGCATTTTTTAATACTTAACTACTTTGCATTTAGTGAATAATGTTGTTCAATATAGGGCCTACAGAAGTATAGAACCCCTAGTTCTTAGAATAGATTTTGGTTTCTTCTTCGATTAAAATACACTGCTTAGCCCGAGCTTTGGCACACTCTATAACAGAGATGGTTCTGGACTTGTAAGGTTATTTTTAAAAAGTATCTCCCTCCCCCCAACCAATATCTGTTAACTACAGGAGAAAAATATCTCACCAGAGGCAAGAACAGTGAGTGTTAACTGCTTCTGTAATAACTCGATAGCATATGCATAGAAGCCAACACTTGGCTTGGTTGGATGCCACTGTCTAGGGCTTCACTCACCAAGAGTGTCCATGGCTTCTTCATGGCATCCACAGCTGTGTAAACACGGATAATTTCTTATACCAAAGATCCTTTTTATGTAACAGAGACCACAGTCTTTTCGTCTTATTCACAACCGGCAAGAGTTCAAAAATACCCCATGTCCCCTAACTTACAGGACAGGGTCTAGGACAACACAAGTTAAAGGGACAGTGTGGGTGTTGAAACTCCCACACTGCCTCAGGCATCTTCTCAGAACACAACAGAACGAGACTTACAAACTGCAGACACCCTCGCTCTCCCGCCACTGCCAGCCAGGCAGCCTGAGCTCAGTGGTCGCCACTGGGCTTTCTAGGTCACTTTAAACTAGCACACAACAGACACGATCTGGGGGCAGTACATAGAATCGGAGCATGCAAAGTAGGTCATATGTCACACAACTTGGTTAAGTGTACAGTAAGTAAAACCTTGTTGTTGAGTAGAAATTACAGAACCGTTGGAGAAGATCGGTGCAGAGGCTCGGCGTCACATCTGGGTTCAAATACTAGCAGCCAAGTTCACAACTGATAGACACTGCACCGGACAGATGTGTGCAGGGGGGAAGGAGCAATCACTGCGCGTGATATCCGTGAGAAGAAAAACAAAACCAAACCTGATGTGACCTCCATAAAGTGCCTTCAGAAGGGACGTGGATACAGCAAAGAAGGGTTATTTGGCTACTGTTTAGCAATCACAGAGACAGAAGATCAGTGATTCTGGCTTCCTTGGTTTTGAATCAAGCAATACCACTGGAAATGTCTCTATGGACACCAAAGAGAGAAGAGAGTTCAGAGGAGGCTGTACAGCAACAGGAAATTGTAACGGTTTCTGATGCGAGATGACAGTCCAGTCCTGTCTTAAATGTGTGATGGCACGCGTCAGTACTTCTAGGGGACAATGGAGTCATTCCTTTCAAGTTAACACAAAGATATCATGCTATGTTACAATTCTTCCAGCCTGGACCTAGGATCTAAATTTGTACAAAAAAAGGTAATATCCAGTTTATTTTCATTTTGAGTATGGAAAAAAATATTATGCTTAATGCTATATTTGAAGTTCTTTCAAAAGTATTTGTCTGTAGAAGGCTTTTGGAGAAAAATTAGTCTTCCAATTCTAATAGAGAGGAGGCTGGAAGTGTCAACGTACTTCAAAAAAAAAAAAGTCACTGAAATTCAAATACAAAAAAAAAATATGCTCACTTTTCCAAGTACATGAGACATCTTTAATTGTAATGAAATAAAATCTGAAAATCAGTCTAAATCATTTTAAAAAGTAAACATGAGTGGTAATACTATACCTGTAGTGTGATTAATTCCATTCATTGTCATTAGAAAGTATGCAAAATATTTATTAAGGGCTTTGCCTGCAGAGGCACAACATAAATAGAATACGTCCTCCTGAAATGTAATCAGTGTACACGTCAACCAGTTGAGAATCGGCGGTGAGGGGGGCGGCACTTGAGCTGGGGCTGGGTTCCCTGGCGGAACTTGGGCAGGGCTCGGACAAGCTGGGCTCCAGAGCCAAGCCAGGCGACTGCTTCTGCCACCGGCTCTGCAAAAGTCTGCTAGGCAAATGCAAAAGTGCACTCGGAACTTGCTGGAAGGGCAGTGTCCCCAGACGCTGGAGGCCTTCCTTAATCCACACCTTCAAAGCCTTGAGCATTCTCCACAGCCATGAGAAGTTTCTCCCGTAAATCTTCAAAGGTTTCATATGGAGGTAAATCAAGGCGATTAAAGCTGCCAAAGGAACGGAAAGTAGAGGTGAGCGGCCCTTCCTGGCCATAGCTGCATCTCTGATTTTGGCTAATAGAGGCATTGTCTGTTTGAGCGAGGGAATTAAAGACAGTCACATTTTTATTATCCAAAGCCGACTTCTAGCTATGAAAGTGTCTACGTCAAACAAGCTATCTGATCAACAGGGAAAAGGAAGGAATCTTCCAACTATCCATGGCTCCTCTGCTGCTGGGAAGGAGATTCAAAGACAAGACAAGCACCAACATATACAGACTAAAACTGTGGTCTGGTGAGATGGCCCAGCGGGTACAGGCGCTTGCAGGCAAGCCTGGAGTCTTGGCTCAATGTTCAAAAGCCACACAAGGGTGGAAGGAAGAACTGACTGCAGAGTTGTCCTCTGACCACACTGGTAGTATGAGCACCCCATCCTACACAACACACACACACCAACACACACACACACAAACAGTTCCTAGTCATGCATATATGCAGATCCTTAAGAAAGAAGGTAAAGCCAGGGTGCCATGGGCTCCATTCCTAGGAGTGTTGCAGACCCTAGAACAGAGTCCAGGTTGTCCTGGGCTCCAGGAAACTGAACCATCTCTGCTATCCAGCTGGCTACCAGTGAGGTTCAGAAAGAAAGTGATAGAGAGAGCTGCATATGAATGCTCCATAGCAACAAGGCTTCAGCTGGGGCAAGGAGGATATAGCTCACCCTTCAAGAGTGAGGTCTTTGAATACAGATGGATGGCATCTGCAAGAAATCAAGGCTACTTGTTTGCCGGGCAAGTTCAAATCCTGCCTTTTCAATCTGTGACTTTGGGCATGTCAACTCAGTTCTCTGACTCTGTCTGCTCAAGTGCAAAAAGGGAGAGACTTCTCCCAGGAGTCTAGGAGGGTTGGATGAGAATCTACATAGAAGGGGCTGGGAACAAGTGCCCAAAAGATGTCAGCTAAGGCAACTCACCCCTGTTGAGTATCATTCTCTCTTACCCAGCTCAGGGGCATTTAAGGGCTGTTAGCTCAGGAAGGAAGCTGTCTGAACAGCTACAGACATCCTTCCTTAGAGCAAAGGCTGACAACTGTGGACAGTGCCTGCTCTGAATGGCCAATTCTAGTCTGAAATTGGTGTGCATGTCAGTAAGGACCACACAGGTAGTAGTGCACTGTTCTGTGCACAAATGGTCCTTCTGGTGAGGACAGGGCACCCACAGCAGCCTGCTCCCCCACTGGCAGTTTTCAAAGGCTCTTTACGGGAATTGTGGGTGAGGAAGGGTGCTCATATCAGCTTAGCATACTCAGCACGTGCTTTTAAACCTCACCGTGCTGAGCAAGGCAGGGCCACACCCTCCAACATCCTACAAAGCAAGAGGGAAGAAAAAGCCTGTGCAGAAACTGAGTTTGGACTAGACGAAGCTTGCTGAATGCTGCTATACAATCTACTAGGCTGTGTCTGTCCCTGTCCTGGGTGTTGTGTGACCCTTCCAAAGACGATTCCTGGGCCTTCCTTCTCCCTCTCCAGCCAGAGAGACTTGATGGTGCCACAGTGCCATGGGTCACTTAGACTGTGTGAATGGAAGCACATTTAAACTGATGCCACTATGGGGGATTTTGTCCTTAATTTTATTTAAAAAAGAAATTGTTTATCACATGCATGTGTGTACACCACAGCACACATGTGGTGGTGGGAAGACACTTTGCAGGAGTTGGTTCTCTTTCTCCGTGTGGGACCCAGTGATCCAACTGAGGCTGTCAGGCTTGATGGCAGGAGAACCATCACCGTCTCTTAACCATATTTTCAAATAACCAATGTCAAGTGGGAGTTAAAAAAAAATCCAAGTGTGTGAGAGGTAGGAACTGTTGTAACCAGAGACAGTAAGCAAGGAAGCATCTGCTCTAAAACAGGAGAAGTCCTGGGAGCACGGAGACTTAAACCCTTCAACCTGCAAGGACACTGGGCCCATCCAAATCATGGCTTAAGCTTTGCTACTTTATGGAAAGATTTATATTGTCACCTTACACTATTGTTCTTTTGCACTGGAAGCTACTGGTGGGCAGAATTCAGTGTTCTATGCTCCCATGACAGCTTCACCCAGCTGGCACCTGAGATCAGGTCAGCTTTAGATTCATTTGTGTTTGTGTGTGTGTGCTCTGCATACATGTATGTGTGACACACATGTACCTGGTGCCTGTGGAAGTCAAATTTCCTGGACCTTGAGTTACAGATGGTTGTGAGCCATCAGGTAGGGGCTGTGAGCCAAACCCAAGTCCTCTGCAAAGAGCAACGAATGCTCATCCCCACCGAGCCGTTTCCCAGCCCCCACAAGGATTTTGTTACTTACCATGTATGAGCTCTGGGCAGTTTTTCAGGACTACCCCATTGCTCTATTGTAAACAGCTGAGGACCATTGGAACCTGGGAAAAAAACAGAAAAAGACGCATCAACATGCTTGAAGCAGTAGAACAAAGTTGTGGTGGAACTTAGGGAAAAGGCAAGGAGTCTCAGAGTGCTGTCTGCCTGGCTGAGTCCTGTGGGAAATCCCTGGTCTGCACGGCTCTCTGCCTCAGGAGAAAGTCGTGCAATGTGAGCTTTGATGCACAGAGAAGAAAGAGCCCTGCAGTCTGGAGGAAGGAGCTTTCAACCATATGGGTGATTCTGAAAAACCTGGTAGGGAGAAAGAGAGGAAGTCTCTGTACAAATACTGCCTAAGGTTGAAGCCCTCTGTTCTGCATCTCTGTGGGTTTCTGTGGAACTACTACAGGTACATCTGGTCTGGAAAGGGGCCAAGATGGCTGGATGTTGCCTGCTTGGATCCTCACAGGAGGGCAGAGGACTCTGGGGCATGCCATACTCACCATAAAGTTCGGCAAATCCATTCATGGGTACTCTGGAGGTGCCTGTGACAAACTGTAGTAACCGGATCCGCTTCTCAGCATCCATCAGTAGCACGGCCTGTCAGAGGCAGAAGGTCACTGTCACCATGCAGCACATGCCACACCATACACTACTGCAATGCAGGCAGGCAACCAAATTCTCATTTACACTGCCACGGAATCACCTATACCACAACTCCATTGAAAACTGGCATCGCCTCCCCCTTTATAACAGTTGCTACAATCCCGGCCTCTCTAATCTTAGAATTGCTGGATCCCCTTTTTTTCTTTTGCCAACAGGTCAAAATAAATGATATAAAAAGAAAACCCTTTGACAGGCTCAAGTTCAGGTTTCTGCATTTGAGATCTGGTGCCTCCCTGAAGCCAGTTCTAACCAGGCAGTGTTCCAGACTTATCTAGACAAGGGGAAGCCAGGTGACGAGATAGAGCCACAGAAAGTTCCCTAATGACATTTTACAAACAGAAGGAAACCGGAGTCAAAAACGGGTCTGTGAAACAATCTGTATACCTTCCTGAAGTGAACTGGCTTTCCTGGGCATTCGATTTAATCTTTTATAAGATGATCCAAAACAAAATCTGAGTCCTAATCTTTGAAAATTCTGGTTCTTCCTCTCTGTATTTCACCAGCACATGATATATAAATAACAGACATTCAGAAGTTAAAACACACTAGTTGATTTCTTAATTTTTTTTTTTTAAAGTCAGCATCTTCCAGTTTAGAGGCATATACCTTTATTCCCAGCACTCTGGAGGCAGAGGAAGGTGAATCTCTATTTTGAGGCTAGCCTGGGCTACATAGTGAGACCCTATCTAAAACAAACAAACAAACAAAAGGTATATGCTACCATGTAGAGCTGAGTTCCTTTTTTGTATGTAAATAATCTTTTAATTAAAACATTTTTTTGGTAGAGGAATTAACTGGCTTTTAAAAAAAAATGTTTGATTTACTGTCTTTGCTAAAGCTTTCCTGAGCCCAACAGAATAGAAACATTGGCCCTGAGGTGGTAAATAAAATTTAATTTTCATCTTTTGGTTGCAAGATATAAAAATCAAAATGGCTATTGGAAAAAAAAAAGTGTTCAAAAGCATTCCTATGCCTAAAGCTGATCCCACTCTGACCTCCCCAGCAGGGGCCTGACAGCTTAGGACTTCTGTCCTGGCTGGGAAGAAGAGCCTGAAGCAGAGGCTGGACCGAGAGCTGGTGTTACCTTCCAGAACCACTGGATGACAGGGTGATTGGGGCAGTAGCCGTTCTTGTAAATAGAGTGCTGTCTCCAATCGTTCACGTCCACGTCACCAAGGCCGCACATCAGCAACTAGTGAGGAGATGGATCAGAGGTAAGTGGGGTGGGACACGCGAACTGAGAACTCTCTCTTCACTAGAAATGCCCACAACTGCCCTGTCACAGGCAACAAATCTACCTGGTTACTGTTGCTAGGCTCCCCAGATCAGAAGACAGGCCTCACAAGAGGAGCACACATTAGACTCCGTCTATGTGCATTCAATATGCCATGTGTCGGAGAATACAATAATGCCACTTACAAAGCTAGGAGATACTTAAGTTCCTGTACTTTATATTATATAAAAAATATAACACAAACCTCCAGCTCATTTTCATCAAAAATCTTAATCAAGTCGATTGGAAGGAGTTCTGTAAATCCCTGAAAAGATAAAAATATCTTAAGCATCCTTTTCTTCAAAAAAAAAAAAAAAAGAACAATTTCCTGGATAAAGTAAGATTGTGGTTAGCTCACTCTTTACTGGTGGCTCACGTGGCAATGCAGTGTCAGGTGACCGCAGTTCCAATAATAGCAAGTCGGGTATAGGATGTGAAAATGCATACATAGTCTAGAAGCTTCCAGTGTTTGAGCACTTTTTGAAACCCTGAGATATGAGGGATGCTGCAGGCAGGTGGATTGCAAAAGCCATTTATGACACACTCTTGTGAGTCACTGTGTCCGTGCGTAGACACAAATGTGTGAGAGGCACATTTAAAAATAGCACGCTGAAGGCATGGTCAGAGGAGAAAAGGTATGTGTGTGGGGGGGGACTGCGTGAGCTGGTTTAGAACTGATAGGAAACCAGCAAGCCAGACTCTGGCCCCTGGGCTGTTATCAATTAGGGGGTGACCCAGGAAGAAACTCTCAACGCTGTGGTTCCCCAAAGCTAGGCAGGGCTGGGAATCCTCAGACTTCTTGCTTAGATTCAGTGCAAAATGTGCCAAAACCAAGTTCACTCCGACAAGTTACATCCTTAGGGCCTGAGGTCTGTGCACTTCCTGCTCAGGGGAGGGTTGTCTCTCCGATGTACAGGCCGCTGTGTTTAAGGAAGCTGTTTGTTGAGAGAGGAAATGACTCTGGAAATGACTACCAGGGAGTCTGGGTTCTTCCTTTAAAATTTTATTTATTTATTTATTGTGTGTATATACACACGTGTGGAGGTGGAGGACAACCTGCAAGACTTGGTTCCCTCCTCCTTCCTACCAGTGGCACTGGGGGCTTGACCTCAGGTGGTCAGGCTTTGTTCCACAAGAACCTTTGCTTGCAGAGCCATCTCACTGGCCCCTCTGGCTGCTTTTAAACAACTAACATTATTATTAAAAAGGAATTTCACTTTTGCCAACATGAAATGCTTTTTATGGTAAAGACCCCCACAACCTGAAGGGGCTGGGGACTCTCCCCTGTGGTAGACTATGCATGGGAGAGGTGGTGGCTTCATTCCATCACAGGGAGAAATACGGTATCTGGATAGACTATAAAAGCCCAGAGAATGAAAAGGGCGAGTGAATCTGTGGGAAGTGTAAAGCCACAGAAGAGAGGGCTGTATAGGGAAGGTTGGAACATCTGGGTTGGGTAGTCTGAGTGAGAGAGCACAGTTTTTAGGAGCACAGTAGCAGGCACCACTATAAGCACTTCTCATACTTCAGGATACTTCTAGAAATTCAAGGTAATGGCTCTAGAGCAGATGTGGAGTGGTCTGGTGGTGAGAAGGCTCAGCCTGTAAGTGTGCTGGTCATCAAGCCTAAGGACCTAAGTTCCATTCCTGGGTCCCACATGGTGGATGGAGACAACCAACTCTGTTAGAGTTGTCCTATGATCCTCACGTGTGTGCTTGGGTGTGCACACACATAAATAAAATCAAAGCAAACAGATGAATACAGGTGGAAGTCGGTATAGTCCTACTCCCAGGAGAGTGAGGCAGGATTACCATCAGTGCCAGGACAGCATGTGCTATACAAACTTTGTCTAAAGCAAGCAAACGAGCAAGCAAGCAAGCAAGCAAGCAAGCAAGCAACAATGCTATTAAAACAAATTAAAAATGGAGAAAAGCAAAGCAAGAGAACACTTTAAAAAGAAAAGAAGAAGGCAGCGTGTTATGGGACATTCCTATCTTGGGAAATGGCCATCAGAATGGTATAAGCAGCCCGTATTGGCTCTGTCCCCACCCTGACCCCATTAGCGGTGCTTACCTCCAAGAAGGCATTCATTTGCTTCTGGACCCTGTTCACAAATCTCCACTGGATGACTAAGCTGTGAGAGAAAAAGGCACATACTTAGTCACCCCTGTTGTCCACTGATAGTGGTCTCCTTCTGCCCGGGCCTGCTGCTCCTTGGGTGGTATGAAGAGAGAACCCCGAACAACAGTAGGGTGAGGCGGGGAGCAGCTTCCTTGGGCACACCCACTGTGGAACCCTGAATTGCTTTAAGGCTCACTACAACATCATGAGAAATCCACACTCTGAGGTTGTCAAGAACATAGCCAATCTCCCAGCCTACCTCAGACCTCAGGGGATCAAAGTGCTCCACAGATAGGAAGAAAGGAGAGGGAGGGGTGGAGACATGGCTCATTGGTTAAGAGCACTAGCTGCTCTTCCAAGGGACCTGGGTTTGACTTCCAGCACCCACATGGTAGCTCACAATTGTCTGTAACTCTAGTCTCATGGGGTCAGATGCTCTTCTTGCCTCTACCTGCCACCCACTGTGGTGTACAGACATGTATTCAGGCAGAACTCCCACACACATTAAAAAAATGTAAAGATTTCTTAATTAAAAAGAAAAGTCAGGATGTGATCACTCATACCTACCCATTTTCATGCATGTGAACGGTACGAACATGTTTGTTAAGAGTATATTATCATATCATGTATTATACACACTAATATTTAAGGAAATATTTTGAAAGAGAGTCCATCTCCCCAGGGCTGAGGTTAAAGGTGTGTGCTACCATGTGTGGCTCACACTAATACTTGTAATATTAAAGCTTAGAGATGAATGGTAGGATGTGGAAGTCCCTGAAACTGTCCCTGAGACAGTGTGAGCAATGCATGCTCTGTCCTCATCTTCAAGGGGTGACAAGATGACACCTGAAAGGAGCAGCCTGCAGCACACACAGTGCTCAGCGGTGTCCACACCACAGGGCCAGGCTCCAGTCCGCTGCCCAGCCTCATCCTTCCAGTACCAGGACACTGCAGGGCCGGGACGCAGTGAAGGACTTCAATCTTACCTAGCTGAGACCCTGCCTGGCCTACATGACATGTGTCAGCATCCTTAGGCCTCAGCCATTCTGGGATGGATAATTTTGGAAAAAAAAAATTAACACTGGAACTTTACAAAGAAGGCCAATGGTATGTGCCAGGTGTCATCCAGTAAAACTGTCCATGGTCAGAGCAAGTATACCAATTAGTGTACTCAGGCAAGTGTCTTATTTCTAGGTTATTTAGTAAGTGTCATGAACTTTTATCTGAAAGTGACAAAAGCTAGATCAAACCAAACCCAAACTGAATATTCCCCTCCCTGCACATGTCTGACGCTTCATCAGGGTCTCCCAGTAAAGCCTACCAGGTTCTCCATTTCTTCCTGATTAGACAGTCAGCGGGTTTTCTTTACATCACACTAAAATGTAAGACCCCAGCCTGTCCTCTGAAGTTAAGCTCAGTGACACATTTCAGATGAGAAGAAAAGAGGTCATTCAGCTTGTTGAGAAAGAATGCAGACGGCACACGAGCTTAGTGTTGGAGGAACACATCAGAGTACAGAAACGGCCTGTGAACCAAACACAGCTTTGTTTCTCTGACTTCGGCCCATGCGCAGACCAGAGTGACACTTGGAAGAGCTCAGAATTGTTTGAATCATGCTGTTACCACCAAGGAGGAAGATGTAATGGACTCAATCAAAGTTCTCTCTGCCTGCTATAAATGCCTAGACCTTCTCAGGAGCCACACTTCAGGAAGGACTCACTCAACCATGTGTTCCACAACATGAGGCTGAGGGTAGGTTGAGAGCCAGCGACTATCAGAACAAACTCATCATGTTTGCAACACTTTCCTCAATTTCCACATAGAAAACACACACACACACACACACACACACACACGCACACGCACACGCACCTTGGCAATCCCTAATTCTACCCCATTAGTATCTGACATTTCCACAGCTGCAATTCTGTTTCAGACAAGATCCCTGAAGAGGATCTGCCACGTTACTATAATGTACCCTTTCTTCTTGCTGCTGTAATTCACAGAAGCCATGAGGGAAGGTGAACTTCCTTTCCACATTCAATGGGCCAGTAGGCCAAGCAAAAAGACATTTCTTTTGTTTATACTGAGAAGCCAGGTGTGGTGGTGCACACCACTAATCACAGCAGATGGATCTCTGTGAATCTGAGTCCAGTCTGTTCTACAGAATGAGTTCCAGGTTAATCAGAGCTACACAATAAATAGAGAGACCCTGTCTCCAAAACAACAACAAAATGACAGTAAGTTCACATTCTCAGTATGCACAAACAGTTTTGGGAAGGGACAACCAAATAAGCCATTTGGTTTATCAAAGGTCAATGTTAAAGGTCTGGGGGGATGGCTCAGTTGTTTAAGTGCTTGTTGAGTGAATGTAAAGACCTGTCTTCTGGTCCCCAGCACCCGTGGAGAAAACAAAAAAGCCAGGCATGAGGGTGTGCTCCTTCTGCATGGAGGTGGAGCACAATGGCCAGGCTGCCCAACCGAATTGATGAGCTCTGGGTTCATTGAGAGGCTCTGTTTCTAAAAATAAAAATAGGGTGAACAGTGACTGAGGAAGTCAGGACACTGACTTCCGTCCCCTCTCATGCATGCACACCTGCAGACAGAAGCACACATACAGCACATACATACCACACAAGGCAAATGTGATAAATACATGCATACGTACTCAATATATTCTCGTTTGTTCTCATTGGTTACCATTATTTCTGACCCATTGGGCTTCAGATCCACTTGGTATGTCTGTGATTAGAGGAAAACACAACAGTCAATAACATGAAGGTGTTCGAATTATTATTGATTAACATCTTACTATAAAAGGGAAGTGCAGTTCATTCAAAAACATTTCCCAGCAATGGGCTCTGTACGGTGTCTAATGAACCCTTTTAAGTCTTTCAAGACCCTATGCATTTAAAGATGTTACCATTAGAGGCAGAATATTTTATGGTTATTTATGAGTCTTAATTATTCTTCATACATTAGCAACAATGGAGAAGAGTGACATTTTCATGTGGTTTCATTTATTAAAAAAAAAAAAAGTAATTATGATCTGGGCAGTGGTGGCTCATGCCTGTAATCCCAGCACTCGGGAGGCAGAGACAGATGTATTTCTGAGTTTGAGGATGGCTTGCTCTACAAAGGGAGCTCCCGGGACAGCCAAGGCTACATAGAGAAACCCTATCTAAAAAAACAAAACAAAACAAAAAACAAAAAACCCCAAATAAACAGACAAACAAACAAACAAAAAAACAAACCAAACCAAAAAAACCCATAAAAAACAATCAACTAGCCAATCAACCAAAACAAACAAACAAAAAAAACCACCCCCCAAACAATAAACCAACCAACCGACCAAACAGTCATAAAAAATATAATTATGTTCAAGGTGAAAAAAATAAACACCAGAGAATATCCGTCAAGGCCACAGAGATCCAAATTCCAATCAACCATCATCCCAGAGATGCAAATTCTAGAATTCTGTTTGTTACAAGAAATTAAGTTACATAAAGAAATATGCATGGAATTTCTTTCAAGAGGCAAAAATACAGGAACTTAAAAAACCAAACAAAACTCAATTAATAAGACATCATCATCACCACCAACCACCACCACCAAGTAGCAAGGAAAGACAGAAAGACATACACTTGATTAAGACAGAAATACATGTTAGGTGTAAAGAGGCTTGCTCCTTAACTGGCCTCGAGGGGTCATCAGCTCTTGCCATGACTCTGCTTCACCTCTCTCCACATGCTCTCTTCTCTCAGACTAATGTTCCTCAACCTTTGTTTCATTATCTTTCTCTAAGGAATCTTTTTCAGTATCACAGACCTATGACTTACTCAGTTGCAAAAAAATCCCACAGGGTTCCTGTGTCATCGGCTGCAGTAATATCTGAGGTGATTTTCCCCTCTGCGGGCCAGCTAGGGTGACTACCCATTGAGAAGGGATTCTGTCCTCTGACATTTCTGGCCTTGAAGATTTGTTGGTGAGCTGTTATCTGGCTTCTTACTACATGGCTTCCAGAAGTCCCATGCCTCAGCCTCTTGAACTAGGAACTGCTGGTTCTACTCTGCCATCTCCTGGGGATTACACCCACACAGGATATATTCTAAAGCAGTGGTTCTAACCTATGGGTCTTGACCCCCACAGAGTCTCCTATCAGATGTCCTGCATGTCAGATATTTATACTATAATTCATAGTGGCAGCAAAATTACAGTTATGAAATGGCAATAAAATGATGTTATGGTTGGAGGTCACCACAACAGGAGGAACTGTATTAAAGGGTTGCAGTACTAGAGAATCACTTTGAAGCATTGGCCTCTCCATGTTCAACCCTCCCTCACATACTGAACCTTCTCCAGGGCCAGGGCTCACAGCAGCCCCAGGTTCTCACAAGCCAGGAGGAAAACACCTCCCCCAACAAGGCAAAGCAGCAGTTCCACTTGACAAGGCAATAGGTACCAAACATCAAACTCTGTCAGTTCTAACTAAGCAGTGAGACACAGTAACTCCATGGCCAGAAGGCATGTCCCTATTACCCAGGGAATGGTACTGGTCCCACCCTGGGGAAGTGGCTGATTTCTGGCATTTGAGGCCACGGGCTGATCTTGAGTCAGAATGAGTTGCAGAGCTCAATTTACTCTGCAGAGGGGGAGTAGAGGTGAAACACAGGTACTATCCTGCCAAGGTTGACAGTTAATTAGCTGACAACTACATTTGGGTGAGTACTGGGTACCAGGCCCTCTATCTGCTTAGGAGGCATGCAGTAGGCACATATATTATGTGCAGCACATGGAACGACGCCAACATAAGGCACTTCAAGCTGCTTATGGTATACAGATAGCCCATGACAAGGAGGAGGGTAGGAAAGGCGGTAAGACAGAGAGAATGCACAGGTCTGGAGAGGGCACGTGTTACTGCCAATACCATGGCACCAAGACACACATATGGACATGCTAAGAGGGCCGTTACATGTAAAGCTGAGGGGAGGGTGTGTCAGACGACATGATGGATGTGGTGAGGACTGGGTAGTGTGAGACTGTAAGGGGGTCATGACCTTTACAAGTTATAAGGATACTGAAAGTGACAGGACGCTTGCGTGCATTTCGGGAACATCATGGATGGGAAACACTTGGGGAAGGGGGCAGTGGAGAGAGGTCTGGGATAAGGAAGAGATAGGAGTCGGAATGGCCAAAAGCTGTCAGAACACCAGAGCTATAAAGCAAGGCTGGTAAAGACCAGGGAGGGGAGCAGGGAGGAGAAACCACAGAGGTGTCAGTTACTAGGACACACGGACACACCAGAAACTGGGCACCTTAAAATCACACTTCCCCTTCACCACTGAGGAGAGAGAACTGTGGAGACAGACAGGAGGCAAAGGCTGCAGCACTAGGAGCCTGGGCTCTTTAGGAGGAGCCTAAGGAGGTGGCTGAATAGAGCACAGTTGGAGGAAGCTGTAGGTCACAGACTGGGACAGTGGTGGGGCTGCATATGGGATAAGGTCATATGGCTGGAGTGGGTGGGGCTAGGAAGGAGCAGCAGAAGGTCAGCGGTAGGACAGCCCTGTAAGCAGAGCCACAAGAGAAAGCATGGCTCCCTGGGAGTCTGAAAGTTAAGGGCAAATCTTAACTGAAGGAAGAGGGAACAGGGTGCTTCCAGGCCCTTCCCAGGGGGAGCTCGGAGAATCAGAGGAGACAGGCAGGACTGGGAGGAGCCAGGAAGGTCCTGGTGCTCAGAGGTGGAGGGCCAAGACTTCTTTCACCCTGCCCTGTGACTAGGTCCCCAGTCCTGAAGCATCAACACAGGGTGTGACAAGGGTTGGGCTAACTAGTGAGGTGTAACATGAAGTCACAAGGTTCCTTCTCTCTGGGGCCTGGCATTGTTCTACAAACCTCCCCAACACTGGGAAGGACAACAGCTTCTTCCAGGTCTTCCCACTGCCAGCGCTTAGGGCTGGCTTCCTGCTCCAACACACCGAATGCAGGTGAGAATGTAGCTCGGATATTTACACAGTCACATCCTCAATCTGCAACCCCCACGTTCCAATTTCACTCACTGCTTCCCCTTCACCACATCAACCCCCTACCGCCCTGCTCTGGGATCCTCTAAGATTTCGCTAACCAGGAAGGCCAGGATGTAGTGGTTTGGTCTGATGCTGCTTGTATTCTAATGCTAATATTGGGTCCCCAAGACTGGTTGCCTCAGAGAGGAGAGAGTCCACATGTAGACACTAAGTGACCCTGTCCCCAAGTTATTTCTGATTGGTAAATAAAGATGCCAACAGCCAATAGCTGGGCAGAAGAGACATAGGTAGGGTTTAGGTTTCATGGGCTTGGGGTTGGAGGAGGACCACAAGGAGAAGACGAAGGTGCAGGAGGGTTAGGTGACTCATAACTGGCCCTGAGGGCTGGCCAGTTGGAGTTAAGAGCAGCCCAGATGAAACAGTAATTACTCGGGGTTATAGATAGGAAAGTAGATTCTAATAGCATAGAGGGCAATACCTGTCCAGCTCTTGGGCTGTTTAAGGCTTGTTAAATATAAAGGTTGTGTGTGTCTTTTATCCAGGAACTGAAGGGTCAAGGCAGGGTAGAAATTCCGGGTCAGGATTAAATAATTTCTAAAACACCAGAGAGCTGAATTCCTGACTTTACCTCTCAGTCCCAGCCACCACCTGTCTCGGTGGTGCAGTACACACCTGATACTACCTCAAGCCATGCAGATCAAGTCTGTTTCCACATGGCAGTCCTACTGTAAGCTCTCCTCAGTTCATCCCAAGGCTGTGCAGACACAGGAATCATCTCTGGGTTTTTGTATAAACGTAAACTTCCTTGCAGATACTTCCCAAGAAATACTGTCACTAGGGGACAACTAACCCCAAGTTTCCGTATTTAAGATGAACACAACCTTGGATCCTGGGAGTAATCACAAAGATCCCAGCCAGGTGACTTCCATTCTAGAAGTCACTATGATGAATCCATACTGACTGGCGATATAAGGAAGAACAGCAAAACAAAACAAAACAAAACAAAACAAAACAACCTTGAACGTGTAAGAGCCACGTCATCATAACAACAGGGCCATAAAGTAGAGGGAAAGATCTCGGTGTCCCCGCTCATCACTGGTACCTGACCACATGTGGACCCTGCTAAAGCGAACACTCACACTGCTTTCAGAAGAACCTCCATTCCGGATACAAAGTTTAAAATGCCTGGCTGACTTTTAGAACTTGGGGTGCTGGTCAAGACCCCAGCAGCGTTTAGAATTTACCGGCTTTGGAGGGAAACAGGAAACCCGTGACAGGGATCCTGGCATGACAGTTAAATGCTGCTCACGGTGCTGCTGACAGCTAGCTGGAAGTCTGTGTGGCTGTTTCTGTCTAAGCTATGCCATGCTTATATAGCCCGTGGCAAAGGAAACAGGAACAGCAGGAGCCAAACCCACATACCTGCCCAAAGTTCTCTTCGTCTATGCAGAACATGAGGTCAAGTTCCGTGGGGTCATTCTCTAAGATCCACTTCAAAGAATTGTAGTACTCGCTGTCCTATAGGGATGACACGGAGAGGAAGCGTGAGCATTCACTTTCCAAACACAAACCTGCCTGGCCCCTTAATTAATAAACTTGTTCTAATGTAATTCCATGCACAACGCCCAAGGGTGATGCTACTCACCAGCATCAGGGAGCCCGCTCTACCAAAACCACTTCCCATTTATTTACTTAAAGATTATTTTGTGTCTGCTTATGTGTGTGTGTGTGTGTGTGTGTGTGTGTGAGTATGTGTGTGCGCGCGCGCATGCACGCATGTGCCCATGTGTTCAGGTCAGAGCCTCAGGAGCTGGTTGGTGTTATGGGCAGCTGGTTATAGCCATGCTCGGAACCCGATTCCAGTCCTCCTCAAGAGCAGCATGCACTCTTTTTTTTTTTTTTTTTTTTTTTCCCAAGACAAGGTTTCTCTGTGTGTAGTCCTGGCTGTCCTGGAGCTCACTCTGTAGACCAGGCTGGCCTCGAACTCAGAAATCTGCCTGCCTCTGCCTCCCAAGTGCTGGGATTAAAGGTGTGCACCACCACCGCCCGGCATAGCATGCACTCTTAACCACTGAGTCATCTCTCTAGCCCCATCGTCCACTAATGTAAACACAAACTCGTGGACAGTGACAGTATTTGTGACTTTCCCTGTTCTCTGTGGCTAAGGGAGGGGAGTTAGAGTGGCTAGACATTTCAGGGGTCTTGTTTGGGAGCCCCACAGTGGTCTCCAACTCCTCTTCCGGACTCAGCATCCAGGAACTGGGATTATAGCCTGGCTACATTGTTTGTGGCCACAGCAAGCCTGTCTCAGGTCCACATAGATTAACCCACCGACTTCCTGTCTTTTAAGAGTGAGGATATCAGAGACCACACAGGACAGTATTCTAACTATACACCACACTTTTGCGTTCTGGCCTTTCCTGTTCGTTCAGTGTTCCTTGCCCATTAATTTAAGCAAAAAACAGAGCTGTGTTTTAGAAAAGAGTCGTGGTATCAGGTCCCTTCTGCTCATGCCCGAAGTCTCTGTTGCTAGGTTCGAACATGACATGCTCAAGAGACTGAAAATCATATGCATATCACATTTTAGACACTAATGCTCTGCAGGGAGAGCAGAGAGGGCTCAGTGGTTAAGTTTAAGAATGTGTACTGCTCTTTGGGGATCCAAGTTTGATCCCCGGCACTCACACTGGATAGCTCACAATCACATGTAATTCCAGCTCCAGGGGAAATCTGATGCCTCTGGCCTCTATGGGCACCGATGCTCATTTGCATGTACCACTTTCCTTATACATATTAATTAAGATAACACAATAATAACAAACACCCCAAACACTAGTGGCCAATAGGAACCACAGACTTGGGCGTTAAAAACCATTTCCGGAGCAGCACAGTGTTGAACACTGAGAATCCCAACACTTGAGTAGAGGCAGGAGGATTGTGTGCTCTAAGCCAAGCTAGACTATGTACACAGTGATAATCCTCTCTCAACCCCCTTCCTTCACTGGGGGTTGAGGGGACACAGAAGCAATTTCTGTGCTCCTAGCCTCCTCAGGACAATAAAGCAGATGCACAAAGCATTGACAAAGGGGAGGCTGAAGGGAGAGTGAGGCTGAGCTGAGACTACAGACGCCACCCCGTCTGCAGAGGTCACAGAGTGAACGCTGGCTGGCATCACCGGCTTCGCTCACGTTTGCAGCTCTGCCCAAGACATGCACAGTCCATGTGCCAGTGAGGCCGAGGGATACACAGCTTTCTAACTCAAGTGACCATATGAAAACAGAGCTGCAATTCTTCCAAGAGGACAAAAATGCACCTAGTGCACACAGGCCAGTGTGCACGTGCACACACACACACACACACACACACACATACTATGCATGCACAGTCACATATATACACACACATACAGACATACACACATGCACACATATACACACATACACATGCACATATACACAAGCACACACACACACACACACACACACACCACAGAATATACATAAATAGAGAAAGCCAGACACGCAAGTGTCCTCTGAAAAGAAGGGCATGTCTTATTTTGTAGATCTTTCCTGTCCAAGGACAGTCAGTCCAGGTAAGCATCAAGCACCACGCCATGTGAGCACCAGCCTGTCTAAACACATCCCATCCTCCCTTTCTGTAGTTATCACTAATTTCCTGTGTTGGGATGACCATGTCTAGAAGACTAATTTTTGGCCTCGCCTCCACCACTTCTGTGAAGGCATAAAACAGAAGGTGGAATCTTGTCACATTTCAGATGGAGAACAAGGCTACAGTGGGCTTCGGGTGTCCCTCAGGTTTAATCTGCTCATCAAGTCTTCGCTGGTTAAGCAGTGGGAACTGAGACTTAGGCATACCTACCTACCTTTAGTACCATTTTTTTTTTCAAAATTTTACCATAATTTGCTTATTACAGAAATCATGGAAATCAATTAACTTTCAAGCAAGCGATTCCTCCCTCTTGTTCATGCAGAGTGACTGTACCTATCACAACGGCTGTGACTGCAAACACCATTCTGACACCATGCGTAGGGTGAGGACAGCCTGTGATAGCTACTCGACACGCTGCTTTTACTCACCACAGACTCCATGTCGTTCAGAGTTATCTGCTTCCCCAGCATCATCTTGTAGAATGGTCGGATGAAGAATCCTGAAAAATGACACAAACTTGGTAAAGTTTTAAGTCCCTGATACCCCTATGCATCGGAGAACGAAATCAAAGAATGAACTGTTTTCCATATACGTGGGAAGTCATGACGGAATGACCAAGGACCTTTTGCAGTAACCCATGAACAAGTTAGGAGAGAACAGTGGTTAGTTTTAGCTGTTAACCTAAGAGAATCTAGGATTACCTAGAAAGGAGGTCTCCATGAAGAGTAACCTTGATCAGTTTAGTTTGGAGGCTTATCTGTGACTGTCTCAACTGTAGGAAGATCTAGCCCATTGCTGGAGGCACCATTCCCAAGAAAGGCATCCTGAACACACTAAGAATGTGCTTGTCTTCTCTATGCTCTTACCTGTGGATGTTATGTGACCAGATGCTTGGGTTCCTGCCTTGACTTCTCCTAACGATGAAAAGTAACTTAGAACTCTAATCTGAATAAACCCCTTTCTTCCCAAGTTGCTTTTTATAAGGATGTTTTATCACAACAGAAATAACACCGAGGAAGAGGATCTAGGAAGCAGTGGAGGGTAGGGAGAAGGGCATCTGTACCAAGAGATGATTTAACAGCAGATGAAAACAAGCTCGGGGTCAAGCCAGAGCCTGTGATTACAAAGCTTATGAGAAAAACCTGTGTCAGCGGAGGGCCTTTATGCAAGTACAGTGTCTCAGGGAGGCTGAGCAGAGAGGACTTCTCCCAGGGCAGTGCTGAGTCAATGGGGCTAGGCAAGCTCTGAGTGTATTTCAGTGCCAGGTCCTGGACACTGGTGTTGACAGAGGCCCCTGTGCAGGCTTGTGCAATTGTCCACAAGGGTTGCCAAAGGCACAGGGAAGCCATGGCAGAGACTTCCCTACTCAGTAGATATCTTTTTGGAAGTCCTTCTACCTTTGCCTCCAGATATGGGGCCCCAGGGCCCTCATTTTGGCTTAGTGTAGTCCCAGGGCCATAGATGGCACACTTCACTGTCTAGTGAGGTGAAGGCATGAAGCTGACCATGGGGGCTGAGACCAGGGCATTCATATGCTGAGAAACTGAAGACCTGCAGACCCCTGCCATGTGTTCTTGCCTGTGGGAACTGCCTCAGTCATCTCGGGTCTCCATCCATCCTTGCCTCTAACCATTGTTCCCACTGCAGGGCTGCATGCTGGCTAGTCCTGAAATTAACCTGGCTTCTGATGCTTCCAGGACACTCAGCCCAAGGAAGAGTGCTTCTGTGCCTCCTCTTGCCAAACCAGGGAAAGTGACCAATGTGTCCTTGCTGTTTGCCTTTTCCCTCTTTCCTTTTCTCCATTAAATATGAAGTCAGGACCACATTTTACATATATCTATATTCCCCTACTGCAACTAACAGTGTCTTTTTGCTTGGTGGAAGGTAAGTGAGCTGACCTTCTCAGAAAGTAGAAGCGGGTTGACTGACATAAGCAAAGGAGGGATTTGAAGTAAACAATGAACTGTATCACATAATGAACAGAGTCAGAAAGAAGTGCTTACTGTATACATGCACACAAGGGACAAGGGTTAGAAAGAAGTGCTTACTGTATACACACAGGAATAGAAAATCAGAAGTAAGCACCAACTGCATACACACTTGAAGAGTGAATCAAAAAGGAGCATGCACCTTATGCATCCAGGGACAGAGAAAGTCAGAAACAGTGTCCACCATCCCCTTGCAAAATAAAATATTGATAACAGAGAATCACAATTAGCTAGCCATTAGTAGTACAAATATGTTGAAAGAAAAGTTTGGAGGGTCCATCAATTATTTACTGGTGTAACTCAAACTCTGTAAAGGCAATTAGCCATGTTCCCTGGCAAATAGCCCTCTCCACTGTAACTAAAACGTTCTCTCCATCCATTTTACACCCACATTTAAAAATTTTTTTCTAATGATTTCTTTGCTCACTGATCATTTTTGTAGCAACCTTTCATGAAAGGGCAGTGCTTTTGAAACTGCTAAGACCACCAAAAATCTGTCGGACAGGCTTTGGTCCCCGCAGCTGAAGGTTTGAGGCCTCACTTCTCATGCCCTGGAGTTCTGTATTTCCACTCAAGGACACAGCTAATTTGTTCTGTCTTCTTCAGAAGACACTCTAGGGTTAAGGCCTTAGCTGAGTGGTCATGTTACTCTGAAATCATTAAAAACTGATTTGGGGGAAATGGAGCAATAGCAGGCTGCTGACAGATTAGATCATTTAAATTAACTTTACAATGAAAATTTCCATCTGTCACTGGATCTAGCTCTTACCAGAGGGAAGGTGTCCCAGAAAACTCATAGACTGATTTATGCTTCATACTTAGCAGTTAGAAACCTGAGTAGAGATAGATGCTTTGTCTTCAGTGCCCAAGACTGTATCAGAAGACTACTGTTAGGGGGAAATGGTAAGACAGCATACTATAGGCTGGGGTTCTAAGTGAGTGACGAAGACACTGGGTTCAATCCCCAGAGGAAACTCAGCTACAGAAAACCAGGGACGCCCTTACTTACTATCCACACGTGGGCTCAGATACTGGATTGCTGACCCACAAATGGAACCACCTTACTTTATTACCACAAGATTTAGTAGTGACATACCATCTAAGAGTTTCCCATGAAACACCGCCAGGCCAGCAACTCTTCCGATGAAAGTGAAGTAGGACAAATGGTCTTCATTACAGAGGCCTGAGTTGGGATTGATCTGAAGTGTGTAGTTGTCCCTTTGGGGAGAAAGAGAAAAGTCCAGTCACACTTAAATGAAAGAAATTCAAGAAACTGAACTCCCCTTTGCCACCCATTGCTTCATTTTACAGTGCGTGGGCAACCTTGGGGACTTTGTGGCAACTGATATGAGCTAGGAGATGCAACCCATTAGTCAGCCACTGCTTTCTGTAATTGACAGTTACGGGTTACTGGAGCAGGTAAGCTACGGGAACTGCTCATGGTCAGCTAATTTTCATCTATAGAAATGGCAGTTTTAGGGATGACTGCTCGGTCATAAAGTTCTTGCCTTGCAAACCTGGGGCTTTCAGTTTGATCCTCAGAACACAGTTTTTAAAAGCCAGCTATGATAGCCCATGCTTGTAATTCCAGGGCCTAGGTAGCCAAAACAGAAGACTCCCTGGAGGCTTTCTGGCCGCCTAGCTTTCTGGGAAGTTCCAGGCCGGTGAGAGACTGTCTTAAACACAAAGTAAGGATGCCTGTGGTTGTTCTTTGGCCCTCATACATACGTGTATGTAAGCACATTCGTACTTACAAACTTGTACATGCATGTATGGACAGACATGCACACAATGTCAATTTCAAGTGGGTCAACCAGACATCTTGAGAAGCAGGGAACCATCACAGTGGTAAAGTGTGTGCAGAGATTTTCAAGCACACAAGCTCTGTAGCTGGTTTCTGTGACCAGAGGTTAACTCCTCTGAAAGGCTTTCGATGTGGGAATTTTCCCTAAAGGTCCAACTCTTGGTTTACCTGATCTTAAGAGCCATGGGAAAAGAACCTGGCTGTCTTGGCAATGCAAGCGCCAGGGCACACTCAGTGGTCCCCAGTGGTCTTACAATCATGAGGACAAGGGGCTTTCAAGGGGCAGCACAGACTGGCTTTTAGGAGGAATCTAAGAGATGCAGGGAGAGGGAAGGATCTTGGGTCCTCTCTGCTTTCTACTAGTGGTGTTATGAGTGGACTCTCTCAGAAGCCTCACTAAGAACTTCAACTAACCAAGGCAATTTGGGGCTAGATCAACTGAAGACTGTCCTGAGGCAGTCTTCTAAATGAGCCCTGAGAAACAGACACCAGGAGGAAGATGCAAGAGAAGCCACATCAATTGTGATCCACTCTGGAGCAAGGCTAAATAAATGTCTCTTTTGCCAAGATCAACTATTCTATTGGGAGTTCAAGACTGGCCTCATGCTCTTAAGCATTCTCAGCCTGGAGACAACAGGAGCCAAATGTTTGCTGAGAAAACGATTCAATCTGCCTCAGTTCCCTTGGTGGGTAATGATGAAGTCCCCATGTAAGGCACAGCCTGGTTCTTCTTCTACTATGGGACCAGGGTATTGGCCTTTGTATCCCAAGCATGGGCCTTCAAAAAGCATGGGCTTGCCTTTTAAGTAGTGTGGCTTCAGGAATGATTCTTGTTCATATGCCTCTGAATTCTGACACTAATAAACCTTTTCCTTATATCAGAATGGCACTACGGTGAAAACTGCCTTGCTCCTTCTGTAATTACCTGACATATTTCCAGTTTCAGTTCCATGAGCCAAACTAACTGACAAGAGAAGAATCAGTTTCAGGTGTTCACAGTGTATAGTGCTTCGCCATACTGGATCAAGAACTTGTTTTTAGACTTGTTAGGGTGGTAGGGTAAGGAGGGACTGAAATCTCAAATGGGTGAATTACTCGTCTTTTAATTATGTGTTAAATTCCTTAAGAAGAAAGCTGTACCAGCTGCAGGGAGGGGCACACAGCACAAATGTCTTCTATGCACTTACGTGGCAGAGTACTCGAAGAGGCCATAGTAGGGGTTAAACATCTCTTTGGACAGTAAGAAGAACCATTCTCTGGCCACGCCCCCATAGTCCAGGCCTTTCTCTGATTCAAACTCAATCCACAGTCTAGCCTTTAGGACGTCAGGTCTCTTTACAGACATAATCCTCCGATAGGACTCTTCAAATATGTTGTTTCTGTGAAGCTTCATTTCAAACCTGTTTGGAATATCAGCCTAGATGAAAGATGAAAAGACAAGTTCATGATCATACAGTACACACACACACACACACACACACACACACACACACACACACACACATCTGCCTTAGAGGAAAATAGCCAAAGAGCAGAAGTAATGGTGGCCTTCAGATAAATGTGCAGTGACAACTGGCTCCCCTGAGAGTTTCCCTTTTACAGGTTTGTCCTCTCACAGAGGGAGAACCTCCCTGTGTCAAGATGGGACACAGAGAAGCGGTCATTCAGAGCTGCTCAGGCCGAATCACCCACATAATCTTCAGGAGAACATTTGCTGACCCCAGAAATTCATCCTTACCACTATGGAGACATAGGCATTTCCCCTACAGGCATCTTGGAATACTGGTTCAGTCAAAGAAAGAAATAAAACTTAATCCGATGGCATCATAGCCTCCAGGCAAGCTGGAAACAGTCTGATCTCTGGTAGGAATTGCAGCTGGGAGATGTAAGGCATGTTGCCTGCAAGTTCACTGCGCTGTTGTGGGATGTGGGGCCCAGCATCCTACTAAGTTTGGGCGGAACATCCATGAACTCAAAGTTGGTTGAATGTAACCCCAGCGCTTGAGTGAGATGTGCAGATAGCTTTCTGGAAGGAAGGATGAAGTCCTGGCTAGGCCTTGCCCTGCATGGATAATAGCCATGGAGATGCTTGTGACTGGAGGACACAAGGATAACTCACAAAGAAACACTGCTGTAGGTGCCAATGTGAGCTTCAAGGACAAAAAGTCTCTAGTTATGAATGAAGAACTTGAGTCACAACCATGGGACAGATGGCAGATTCTGAGTGAGAGCAGAAGTGGCCAGTACTTCTTTACCAAGGACAAAGCTCAGAACTAGAACGTCAACAGGGAGGGAGCAGAGAGACGGTGGCAGCCTCAGGCAAGGGAAGAGTTATGTTGGGGCTCATAATCTCCTTGGCCAGAAGGCATCAAGTTTCTGAGCAAAATGAGAGCAAAACTAAGATCCACACCAGAGGTAACAAACACAGAAGACATAAGGTTGGAGGTGGGGAGGCATGACGATAGTAAGTACAGTATCAAACTCAGCATTGCCCGTATAAACCTTCCAGGGTCTCTTGGTTGTAAAATGTTGTTGTTGCTGATGATGATAATTACACTTGGGCTCAACACTACCAAGTAACATAATTATATGCTGTAAAAATATACCTTGTTAAAATGTTAGTTATATAGTTAAAATTGCACCTCAGACATAAAGAGGTGTAATTCAATGTGGTCTCCCCAGATTTCTTGACTTTGGTCTTGAATTATTTTCTATTCCATAAGAATCATATGATGGGTTAATATATCACATAGGAAGTTGCCTTTTAGGTGATGTGATAATGTAACACTGAGCTAGTCTTCACTTATCATTTCTGTTAGAAGGAAAATTCAGATCAAAGATCTGGGTGGGACAAAGGGCATTGAAAAAGGAAGTGTTCCCAAGTCAAAAGCATGCTGTTCTCAGGGAGGTAACGGGTGATGGGAATAGGCTAAAACAGAGATTTTGGAAGACTTGATTACTCACAGGTTTCTTTAACTTCTTCCTAAAGTAGTCATATTTCTGCTTAAATTCTCTGGAGTATGGAACAGCCTGCAAGAGAAAATTCACACACACACAGATAATGTAAGTATATGCCTGAAATTTTATGTGTAGTGAGCCAATGCTGGCAAAGTTTCATGGATCGCAAACCTTAAATACTCATATTCTTTATTTTCTACAGAAAATTGGCATAATGTCTGCATAGGAAGGGACCGAGTCCCGGATGTGATGAGAGCTAGTCAGAACAACACTGGATTTGTAGCCAAGGAAACTCTTAAGATCACATCGCACAAACTAGATACCTGTTCTGTATGAATTTTGCCAGAGTAGGAGTCAGGGTAACACACAGAGATACACAGATACAAAGCATCTTTTATATGTATATCACTTCCCCCTCCTAGAGTTGAGTGTTATTGGATATGGCACTTTAACACACAACTCCAAGTGATATATACTCGTCACTTAAAAAGTTTTTGTGGAAAGCCATGCATACTACTTATGCTAGTGATTCATGACTCAGGAGGAGGCAGAGGCAGGATGATGGTGAGTTCAAGACCATCCTGGACTATATATCAAGATGCTGTCTGAAAACACCAAACAATGAGGGCATGACTCCATGGAAGAGTCTGCTTATGAAGTTCAAAGGCCTAGGTTCTATCTCCAGCATCCCAAAACTAATAGCAACAATGCAACAGAAACAAACTTGTGGAGAAATACCATAAACAGAAAGGGCAGTAGACTGATAACCTCTTTCAAAGAGTGGAAAATCTGAGGAATGACACTTTTGAAAAGAGTTAGACTGAGGAGTCAAAAAGTTTGCCTTTTACTTGGTGTCCTGGTTGGCTTAGCTGTCCACTTGGGTAATTTCTGAAATCAGATTGGTGTATGCCTGCCTACGGATTGTCTTGGTTGTCAATTTTTATAGGAGGGCTTAGTTCACTGTGGGCAGCAGCATTCCCAGGGAAGGCGATTCTGGATTGTATGGGAAAGCTAGCTAGGCATGGGCCTGTGTGAGCCAACAAGCAGCATCCCTCATGGGTGGAAGTAATACTCTTTGGAACAGCGAGCAGGCTTGCCCTCAAGTTCCTCCTTTGATGGACTGTAACCTGAACTGTAAGTTCCTCCAGGTGGCTTTGGGTCAAGTTATTTATCACAGTGAAAGAAATGAAACTAGAACACTTATGCAAGAATTCCTTTAAACTCAAACACCTTCTCTATGGAAAAAAAAAAAAAAGTGGCCCACTAGCGTGGGCTCAGGGTCTCAGTTAGATACAACTCTTGAAAAGTTGTGATATCCTATCTGACTGACACCTGAGAGGCTGAGGCAAAGGATCATGAATTTGAGACCAGCTGGGCCACATAATAGGACCCTGACTCAGAAGAAAACAACACATCAAAAGTTCTTGTATGTCTTGCATGTTCTTGTAAGTATGTGGCTAAGTAATATTTGAACGTGGTGATTTAAGTCACCTTTATAAGCCGCATTATGTAGTAACATGGAGTCCAGCCACTGCCTGGAGCTGACTGTAAAGGTCTGTGATTCTTTTATGAACCAAAGTGGACTGACCTTATATGCAATACAATGATTGTATCAGCAACTGCCTCAGTCAGAGCAACTCATTGGCTTTTAGCAAACTTATGAACTTGGGCATGGTGTACCCAACCCTCAGCAAAACATCTTCAGACTCCAGCACCTTTCATTAAACTGGTCTTCCCACAAAGAGAAGAACAAAACCTCTGTCTTTTACATTCTATTTTAAGGCATGATCACACAAATAGCTGACAGACCCCCCCAAACCCCTATTCTTTATAAAAAAAACTTCATGTCATTTGTTTTGAATATAAGAGCAATGAAGACATTCTATTCATATATAATGCTTAAGAACATTCTAAAGACAATTCACATGGCCCGTGGTCTTCCTTCTGTCTGCAGGCCTCTCTTCACATGGGTTTGTGTGGAGCCTGAGAGCTGACCACTCTTCCTATGCATTTCAGACACAGAGTTATATCTGAGGGAGTCATGTATGATTTCCAACACTTGCTAGTACACAGACAGGCACCAGCACAAAATATGTATGTTTATAAATGTCAGAATGAAAACTACTATTTCGTAAAATTAATCCAGAAAAGAATAAATAGAGGTAGGAAGTAAGAAAAGGAATACTGACGGAGTTTGGGGGGCTTATTTTGTGGGAGCCTAGGTAAGGCAGCTCTGAGGTACCCCTGAGAAACTAGAGAGATGGATGAAACAGATGGGGAACAGTGACCTTCGAGCCCCAAGGAGGAAAGACATTTGGACGACACTGTCAGATTAACTGTGACTGAGACTGGGGGTGGAGTCGGAGGAGACAGGGGCATCACCGGCCCCCAATTTTCTCATGCAGTCTTAGACAGACTATCAGCAGCTAGCTCCATGATACGTCCTCATCACCGTTTTCTCATTTATGTAAGAGGAGTCTGCCTTGGACACTGCCTTCCCTGTCATATGGTGACTCCATTTAAATTCTTTCGTGTGTATGTATTTTTGGAAGACTCTACAGTAGTAAGTTTCCATATGGTTTTTCAATGACGCTTTAGTCTCTCCCCACAGTCCCCCCTGTACCCTGCTCTTCCACCCCCTCCCCCATTCAGTCCTATTCTAGTTTCCCCTTTATCTCTCCCATTCCATGTGGGATCTTTTCTTCCCTGTCCCCTTACTGGGTTTCTAACCTCTATGGTTATTTTGATTGAACACACACAGCGAAAGTTTAAAAGCTAGGACCCACACACTAAGACTCCATGCCATTGGCTTTGGGGTCTGGGTTACCTCAGGATGAATGGCTCTAGCTCCATTCATCTACTTGCAAGCTCTTATTTTTCTTAACAGCTGTAAGTGTACCATATTTTCATCACTCAGCAGCTGATAGATATCTCTATTGCTCCCAGTGTCTGGCTGCTATGAACAGAGCAGCAATGAACATGGATGAGCAAGTGTCTCTGTAGTAAGACGCAGAGTCCTTTGGGTATATGCCTGAGAGTGATACAGGCAGATCTTGAGGTAGATCGATTCTCAGCTTCCTGAAGGACCCCCACCCTGAGCAACTGTACAAGTTGGCGGTCTTAACAGCAACGTATGAATGCTCCCTTTCCCCCACAGCCTCACCAACATGAGCTGTCATTCATCTTACTGATCTTGGCCATCCTGACTAGGGTAAGATGAAATCTCAAAGTAGTTTTAATTTGCTTTTCCCTTATAGCTAACAATGTCAAATATTCAAGTGTTTCTCAGCCATTTGTGTTTCATCTTCTGAACACTGCTTAGTTCTGTACCCCATTTTGAAAACTGAGTTATTTAATTTTAGACCAAGTAAAACCTCCAGTGCTAGAAATGGGTTTTATCTGTTGAGTCGTTGTCCTAAGGGGTCTCATGGGCAGATGTAAGCTGTAACAAAGTCCTAGGCTTAGAGTTGAAAAGGGTCTAGAAAAACTAGCCTCAGGCCCAGGAAACCTACAAAAGTCTTATCTCTATCCGGAAATGTAAGTGAAGACATGCTAAAGGAAAGAGATTGGAGTACATTCACGCTTCACGCTTGTATCCAAGTAGGCCTGAGATACAGAGTCGCCGTAGTCAGGTGGCATAAATTGAGGCCAAGAAGTGACTGTAAATGGTAACCAGGACTTTAAAAAACCCTAGAAAGAGCGGGGAAAAAAGAGTGTGTGTGTGCCAGGATACATGCACGTGCACACACACACACACAAACACATGCACGCTTGTATACATACACATGCACACATTCATAAACACATGTACCACAGTCACCCAGACAATACATAATTGTTTTGAAAATAAAGACATAATAAGTAGGAGATTGAGTACCCCTAGAACTGGGGAAAACAGGGTACCCAGAGAGAGGGTGTTCAGTAAGTATATATCATCAACATATAAAAGAACAATTTAAAAGGCAATATAGAAGAAGTTAAAAGGCAAAGCAACATTTATAAGACCCCCAAAAGACTTTGAACAATTAAACACACTCGTTTCATAGGCACAATGGACACGTAAAGCATCTACAAAAACCTTGAGAAATAATTAACTAGAAGAATCAAGTAACAGCTCAAAGTACAGCCAAGGAGGGAGGGAGGAGAGTCCTAAGAGACAAGAACAAAGACCGAGAGAGATGCGAAGGCTCCGGTGGAGTAAGGGCGGGGAGGGCAGTGTGGGATAGGTGGCGGAGGGTTTGCCAGAACAAAGGAGAGATATAATGTACCCCCTCCCCACAGATGATCCAGCGTCTAAGATGAGATCCATAAGGGGAAACCCACCATCCAACATGTGACTGAGCTCAAAGAACATCAACGATAACGAGAAAATTAAAAAAATCACTAGAGAAAGAGAGAAATATTTGCCCTCCAAGAAATGGCAATCATGTTGGCAGCAAATTTTTAATCACCAGTTTGGAGGCCAGAGGATATGGGAGAACATCCCTAAAAAAACAGAAGGAAAAAAAGTAACCTAATTATGTAATTGGCAGAACTGAGCATTTAATGGAAAAGGCCAACCAGCTTGTCTCTCAGCACCCTCAGCCCACCAGGTACTACGTGCTGATGAGTGTGTCACTAGCAAGAGAGGACTTAGGACTTTCCCTCTGTCCATGACTGCAGTGTGCCACAATATCTCAGGGGCTCATGGCCCTAAGTCAGATGGATCCTTTCTAACCAGCATGTGTGAGTGGCACCAGGACAGAGTTGGTGAATCAGCAGAGTCCAGACACAATCCATAGCTTCCCGACCTTTTCTCCATGGGGTTTTGAAGGCGGAAGAGATGCAGGTTGACTAGCGCGCATTTATTACCGCTGTCCTAACAAATGCCAGCATCCTATAAATGCAGGGCTTGGTCTTGTAGATTATAAACAGGAAGGGAGGAGTGCTTTTCTCTCTTAAAGGGCCTGCATCCACATTTGGGTATAGGGCATATCTTTCTAGATTTCTGAGTGCTTCTCTTCCTCCTAATTGTCATGTTTAAGCCTATATTAAAATATCTTTAATAATGATGCTGTTTAAAAAGGGGAGACAATCCTGATTATCCATTTAAACCATCCTTTTTTAAAGGACCAGGAAGAAAACATTTCAATCTGCCACTGTTACAAACCCCATTTTCTCCTCCTTTCTAATCCCAGTCCAACATGAATGCCCCAAGCAGCTGCACCCTGTCTAGAAAACTCACTGAGGAGCTGGGGTGAATTTTAAACTATTCAATTTCACCAGTGTCTGGCCATCACAGTAGTAACACACAAGAAGTGTGGGTAATACACAGTCACAAGCTCATACGAAGAAGAGAAACATGAGGATACTGACCGGACCGGTTATGGCTGGGTTCTGTAGTCTTGGATCTTCCCATTGAGTAATTTTGCTATCTGAAAACATTAAAAACATCAGCGCATTAGTTCTAGTCCCTTCGGTAAACAGAGTGTTTAGAAAACAGAAGTTTCTCTTTCTAAAGCCCCTATGGGTTGACCCTGGGGGGCGGGAGGGGGTTTAGTATTTGGGAGTTAGAAGGTAACCCTGCTATTGCATGGCAAACATATATATGATTAGTTAAACATAATAAAAACACACAACAAAAGTAAAAATGTATCTTTGCAGTTTGGGGTGAGCAACCTGGTAAATGTGCAATTATAAACCCCTGTACTTGTAAAGGATTTATAACTTGATCTTGATTTTCCAAAGGCATAAGGTTTAGTTCCCTAAGTAGTTAACATACATACACATTTCTTTCTCATTTCAAACACTTCTTAAAATTTGCTTATGATGCTGAAAAACCTGCTTTCAAGTAGAGATTTCCACACTGAACACAGAAATAATCCACCCGTGTGCCTCTTGCACATACACATAGCTGAAGCAGCAATGGTGGTCACTATAAAAGATTTAGACATAGCTGAGCAAGATTTCATAGAAAGGGTTCCCTGGCAGCCTAGCCGAGCAGTTTCAGAACAGAAGTGCTCAGGTGATGGCATAGAGCAGCTGCCTGGGTCATGTGGGGTTTCACCTACACATGATTAAAAATGCTTCAGGGGGGATTGCATGTGCAGCCTCAGGTGGAGGTATGTCTGGGGCACTCAGACAAAAAAGGTGTGGAGAGGGCAGGCTGGGGTATAACAGATTACTTCTAAGTTTAAAACAGAAGGGGGGGGGGGAGGATGCTTCTCTGAAAACTCACCATGCACTTAGCCTGCTAGTGTGCTAACAGTAACTCACAGATTCAACATTAACAAGCATGTTAGTTAATTTTTAAAACTCTGACGTCATGGACTTTCATGAAAACAGAGGCATTGTTGACGAAAATGCTCTAGGCTGATTATGATTAAAGCAGATGTTAACATCTATACGGAAAAGCTTCGGTGAAGCCCGTCATTCTGTGTTATGAAGATACACTCGTGATAAAAAATGGTCTACATTAAGAAGAAACAGGCAAAAAAAAAAAACCAACCTCCTAAGACTACACATCCACAGTGCTAATTTCATTTTAATTTGGCAGAAAAAGACCATGAATGTAAAGTTCAACTGTTTCAGGAAACACTGGCAGATACAGGTGGTGTTTAAAATAAATAAATACAATTTAAATACGGGTGGTACTTTAGGTTGTCCAATTTCTAAAAAGAGAAAGACTTTGGAAATTCAAAGCTGCTACTGAGGTGGAAAAATTAAAAAACAAAATAAGGTATAGGTCACAGACTACAACAGGACACAGCTGGACAGAACCGTGCCTTTATACAGAAGCTTGGGTAATAACTGTCTTGACTGGATGTTTGTCATCAAAATAAACCAACCTCTCCCAACACAGGAGAACTTTCAAATCTTCTGATCAGACCTGAATATCAGACTCCATCCCTGACACCTGTACTGGGTTCCCTTAGCTTTCTGAGCAGGTGATCACCAACACCCAGTGGCCCTGTAACCTGACACCCCAGTCAGCAGCCTGAGGATTAACCTGGCAGCTGATTTGATTGAATTGAGATTATTGACGCAAACCTCTGGGTGTTGTCTGTGAGGGCTTTTCCAAAGAGGATTTACTAAGAGGGTTGGGGAAAGACCTGTCTGAATGTGGGCAGCCCTAGCCTACAAGCTGGATGCTAGGATGGATTTAAAGGAGAAAACTAAGAAGGGCCATCAGCCTTGACGTTCTGTCACTCTCTTCTTGTCTGTTAGATGAGTAGCCTCTGCCAAATTTGTCAGTCCAGAATCAATGGGGCAAAGGACTAGCTAGACCTCTGAAACTGTGAGAGAAAATGAACTCTTCCCTCTTTAAACTGCCTAGGCCAGTACCTATCACAATGACAGAAGTCTCATTAACAAAAGCAGTGCCATAATGCACTGACTACCAAGACTGAGAACCTGCCCATGGCTTTGCCTGTCCTTGGTGATCACCCAATTGTCATTACTTTGTTCTTGATGGGTGGGACATGCACCTGTGTCCTGGACTGTTATTCCACGCGCTAGACCTCTAGGGCCTTACTTGCCTCTATTCAAGATTTCCTCCATAGGTAGGTCTAAAATTTATTTTCAAGACTACATCTGATCACCGTCCTTTGACTCTGGGAATAGACTTCTGAAGCTCCTATAGTCCTTATCCTGTCAGATACCTGTTGGCTTGGCCTGGATGCCATGCCAGCCAGCCTCCTTTGCATGCCAGCCAGGCAGAACAGGACTGCATTCCTTTGAAGTTGGCATGGCATGACCAGTCACGAGCCTGTAAATGTCTATACACATACAAACAAATCATGACAAAGGCTTTAGGGTTTTGAGGGGCAGAGCCCATGGGGTAGCTCTCACTGTCAGTGTGAAATGGCTAGCCATATCTGGTTTGTTCTAAATTCAATTCCCACCATGCCCTTTAGAGTGAATCCTGTTCAAAATCTTGTCTGGAGGAGAACACACACCCACAGAGCCATCTTCATCCACTATCGAGCTGAGTACTCAAATATCAGGTTCACCTTCCAACACAATGCCTAAGACACCTCCTGGCACTCTCTACCAGCCATGGGCCCTTGAGAACAGGGGGTGTAAGGTATCAGTCCCACAACTCCCCTCCACTGCTGACCATGCCCCAGCATACAACAGGAGCTTCCTGTGTTGTCTTTGTAATGACTGAGGGAAGACGCTGAGAGTGAAGACAAAGTCCTTCACAAAGTCTGAGCGCTTGGAAACACACGTGTTCCTAGGGCTACAGAACGAATCTGTTGTGAAGTATTGTCCACGGGTGGATGGATTGGGGACAGTTAGCTAGTGTTCACAAAAGAACATGAGAATCTAAACATGCTCTTTTTACCTGAGACATTACATTTCAAATCAAACGACAAGAAGAAAGTAGAGAGACGAGAAACCTAGCCACATTAGCTACTGCTCATAGGTTGGGTAACTGTGGGCAGGGTTGAGGAAAGCATAAATTACTGGAACTTCTCTTGTAACTTTTGTATTTGAGATACCACTGGCCAACTGCTCAGCTTCTGGGCACATCTGGTCTGTGTGTCAGTCATAATTGTCTATCAAGTGAATCAAGGTGTCCAAATGAGCATTCCGTGCTTCTGAAAGCCTGCCTCTCAGGTCAGCCAGTGTCAATGTAGGAAATTCCCAGGGCGCCTGGTAGGCAGTGGATTTTGCCAGATAACTGTTGGGAATGTTTTACTCTGAAGGTGAGGAAACTTCTAATTTGTATCCACCAGGTGATTAAAGCTGTTTGGGGGAGTACCCATTGACCTGATAAAACCTTTGAAAACAGGGAGTTTGTACTTCACACATTAGATTTTGAAGGAAAAAGCAAAAGAATGATTTCTTGGCCTGTATCCCTTATGGTTGTCCACAGGGCAAAGCCTGGTAAATTATGGAGAACTGTTTTTAGTGTCATTAAGAGTGCAATCTCCCCCCATTTTAGAAAGTTCTCAGAATCTAGAATAAATAGTATTGGAGGAGGTAATTCATGCACATACCCAGGAAGTGGTCATGTTGACAACTGTATGCTCACAGTACAGTGCTGGAAAGTGTATAACTCAGTGTTTTTTCCTAATCTAAGACAAAACCAAAGCTTATATATCTTGAAATAATCTGTTTTAACTCCAAGGCAGACCCTGCCCCCTAAATATTTTGAGTTTTGGGTAGGCCTTCTCACTGACTTCATGTCAGAAGGCAAGTTCTTGGAGTATTCTAGGTCCCCTAGTGACACTCAGAGGAAGTCTCTCCTCCCTCCAGATAGCCACTGGTCTGTGTATGAGCACTGCCGGGGAGCACTGACTGGGAACACCGCCTGGGAGCACCACCTGGGAGCACTGCCTAGGGACAGGATTCTCAGCAAAAGGCTCATCAATAGACATGAGCTCACTTCCTGCTTCTGAACTAAATGAAAACACAGAACCAGATCCCATCAACTGCACTTGGATTTGAACCTTATCAGAAGCATTTTTATGCTCCCCCCCCCACTTCAGAAAGTTTTAGGGCTACATGAATATAATATTATGAAAAACAAACTATAGATAAAAACAAACAAAACAAAAACAAAAACACCTCTCCCCCAACTCAACCCAACCCAACCCAAACCAAAACTTTCCTCAACCCTCCAATCCCAACTCCTGGCTAAAAACAAACATTATTAGTTCAACTTGTAGATGAAACGAGAAACCACACATATATCCATGGGTGCTAAAACAAACATCTTCAGCAAATATACTAAGGTTTCAGGAAAACAGCTGCATATATCATTAGTGTGCTGGGTGCAGGGACACATGCCATGATAGAAAATAAGTTCAGAACCGGCCTCTGAGGTCAGTGCTCCGGAAGCATCCACAGTGGAGAACACTGCTCGAGTGGATTCGGTTTTTGTTTTTAAACTAAATCATTACTTCTAATCTTATTTTCTATTTCCAGAGTGTATTTATTAAAAAGCGCAAATATCAAGGGACTGTCAAAACAAAAATAAAAAAAAAACTTTTATCATAAAAAAGTTAATAGGTCACAAGATCAAGTTGGGCGAAAGCTTGAAGGGCTACTTTGAAGCAACCATGGGGTGAAGGCACAGTACCGTATAAGGGCACTGACTCTCTGGTATCATTCTCTCCACATAACACCTGGCTGCCTGGACAGGGAGTAAAATGACAAAGCTTCACCATCACATTTATGTCATCCTCCCCTTCCTGTACCCTGTCACACCCGTGAGCACAGCAGGGGCTACTTACTATGGTCGATGTAAAACGTGCGGCCGTCCAAGTGGATCCTTTCTTCCCAGCCAGGCTAGCATCCAGGAAAAGGAGGAGGGAGAACACAAACATCAGTTAGCAGTTCCCAAATCCAAGGTGACACTAAAACTCCAGGACCCTTCCCTTCTAGAAACACCTTAGCACTGAGAATATTCCAAACAATGCTAACTCAGGGGGCACAGCCAACAAGTCACGCAGGCTCAAGAGTCCCTCCAGCTTTCACCGGATGAAACACCAGCATGATGCTCCATGGGAACCTCAGGAAACAGCCGAAGAGTACAGTGTGAGGGCTGGAGAGGGCTCAGGTGAAAAGCACCTGATGTTGCTGCAGAGGACCTGGGTCTGTTTCCCGGCACCTGCGGTGTCTCAAAACTATTTGTAATATCAGTTCCAGCAGACCTGATGCCTCTTCTGACTGGTGGGTACCAGGCATACATGTAGTGTATAGACACAGACTCAGGCAAAACAGTAATACACATAAAAATAAACCTGAGAAACATCTGTAAAAGAGTTCAGCATAGACTGTTCATTTAGTTAAAATTCCTACTGTGTACTTCAGGGAAGGGGGGAGAGGGTTCATAGAACTGTGTGGCAAACAGTGGCTTTATTATTTAAGTGGGTGAGCTGCCCCGGTGCTGAGGATTCTCATCATTTACACTAAGGAACTAAAAGACTTGGGCAACCGACCAGCTTTCCTTCCCTTCCTCTGCCCGCGTTTGTGGGTGTCCATCTATGCATGTGCGCATGTGCGTGTGCACAGGGTGGGAACGGGTGTGGAGGTCTGAGGTTGGTGTCTGGTGTCTTCCTCAATTGTTAGGATTGTTCTCTATCCTAACAAGATCTTTTGGAGAGCCTGGAGCTCTCCTTTTTGTCTGCTAACCAGCTTGTTCTGGGGATTGCCTTTCTGCCTCTCCACACAGCTTACAGGAGGGATGCCACACCCATTCTGGGGCTTTGATGTGGGCTCTGGGGATATGAACTCCAGTCTTTACATGTTCACAGCAAGTGCTTCACCTGCTGAGTCACAGCCCCAACACTGAGGTACTACTAGTTAAGATAAGGTCAGCACACCTCATCTGGCTCAGAAGGAAGAAAGATTTAGGCAACAGATTTCCTCTTGTTTTTGAGGGGTGGGGTGTGTTGTGAGTGTGTGATTTGTATGTGCACATGTCTATGCAGGTGTACATGCCCATGTGTGTGGAAGTCTGAAGAGGGCACTGGGCTTCCTGTTCATATTCCGTCTTGTTTAAGACAGGGTCTTTCTTTGACTGAGCTTGGAGATAGTTTAGTAGCCAGCAAGCGCCAGTGACCCTCCAGTCTGCTCCCTGTAGTACCAGGGGCTACAGGCGTGCATGTGGCCAAGTCTAGCTTTTCATGTTTGCTCCAGAAACTTGAACTCGGATCCTAATGCTTGTGTGGCAGACACTCTTTGACACCAAGCCATCTTCCCAGCCTAAGAGATTTTCTTAGACTTTCAAAAGGCTCTTATCTTTGGGAAATAACAGCTTCCATTAAAAAACAGTTTGTTAGAGGTTGGGCATAGTGGAGCATGTCTGCTATCCTAGAACCCAGGAAGTGAGACCAAGGGGATTTTAAGTTCCAGGCTGGTCTGGGCCATCTAAACAACTAATGCTAGAACCAAAACCAAACCAAACCAAAACTAAACCCAACTCAAGCCTGTCTCCTCATTTCCAGCACTTTTTATGAAGGGTGGGCTGCTGAAGAAGGCAGACAGTAAAACTTTCATCCTAAACCCAGTACAGACCAAATTATATCATGCCTCCAAAGTGGAACAACACTGCAAAGCAAAACAAAAACCAAAGCACTCCCTTCCGGTTCATAGTCACAACAAACGGAAACCACTTTTAAAAATCCACAAAAGTGACATTAGAGAAACTTTCTGTGATTACACTTTTCCTACCATAGTATTTTCATGGCTTTTGTTCTTATAACTTAGTGATATGGCTGGAGCTCGGGAGTTGCTAAGTTACAAAATAAGTGCATGCTACTTAAACTGGCACCTGCAGTATACGCCTCTTGCACATGTCCTATATCAAAAACAAATCTCACTAATGGCTAATAATTAAAAGCCTTCTTTTTACAAGCACTGGCTTGTAATGTACTATAATGTACCTTTCAAACTGCCCTGACATCTAATCCTTCTAAGGAACACTGACCAATAGATCCAGAAAGCCTGGGGCAGGGGGCACAGTCTTCCCATGAACACTGAGAGGATAATCACACATTTCTGGACCACTTCATATCTCTGTAGCATACTCACAGGAAGAGGGCCCAGGTCATTGGGGTTTAAAGATGCTTTTGACCGCATATGTACTGGAAATTTCAACCGTGGATCTTCCTGGAGAAAAAATGCACATGACAGCTGTTAAGCGGGACTCCCTGTGTGCATTCATTGTTAAGAGGGACTCCCTGTGTGCATTCACTGTTAAGAAGGACCTTCCCATCCTCCATGTTTCCAGGCACCTGGGAGAGATACCAGATGTCTGCTTGGTAGAAAAAGCCTGGCTTCCATGTCTCAGGAAAGGGGAACAAACCTTTGATGGGAGGATAACTGTTTCCCCAAGACTCAGAGAAGGTGAAAGGGGAAAGGCAACCAGATTGGGAAATGCATGACTGTCCTCCAGAGACCAAGATGGGTGAGTGTTCACAGTCTCTAAATGTGACCCTTGGAGAACAGCACTCCTTAGTACTTGGGCTTCATTGCCTCCTTCTGAATCTGTCTGACCAGAAAGTCCACATGCTATTTCAGAGATAGCCTGCTTCATCCTATGAAGTTCTATGTATGCTAGCAGGTGATGTGAATGAGTCTACCCATCAAGCTCTGATGATGAGGTTCCCATTCCTGTCTTAACATAAAAGTTGTTAGCATTTTTTTTCCTTGAAAGATATGCTTTTAAGAGGCCAGAGAAAAATCAATGAAAGAAATATATACTCTTTCATCTTTGGCCATGTTTTCTCCTTTGCAAAGAATGGTTAGACATCTGATCTTGCAATATCCCTTGTCTCTGTTCCTTTAGATAAGAAAAACAGTATGAGAGACTAAGTTTCCCAAACTCACCTTCCCAAAGGAGAGGATCCAGAGTTGGGACTTGCCCCTCAAGTAGAGCCAATTGGAATGTGATGGGACTTAAAGAAACCAAAGCTTTTAAACTTAAAAGATTAGGAAACAAATAAAACTCAGAATGATAGGCAGTCAGCTGGAACAATAACACCATCAACCCAGGTAAAAGCAAGCCGGTGAGACATTTGACACTAGCTCCATCTCATCAAAGCAGATAAAGGCTGTGCTGCTGCCAAATTAACAAAAGGTTTACTGCTTTATCAACTTCCCAGATCAACAGTGAAAGCCAGGAGCGCTCGATTATAACCAAGTGAGAGGGTTTTGGAAATAGCGAGAATAGAAAAGGGTACTACGAGTACAAGCAGTCCCATTCTCTAAGCGAGAGTAGATTTTAATTGAAGACATAAATCATCGTAGTGCTTTGTGTGGAAAGTTGACCCTGAAGCTAATGCATCTTTGAAAAGGCTGAGATGTAGTATTTCCAGTATTCTGTAGCATACTGCAGCACACAGAGCTATGACAGAATTTAGGATTTAGAGAGGCCAAGAAGCTGATAATGAGGCTATCACTTGGAGCTGCCTAACTGGACAGAAGACTTAAAAAGGAAGCCCACTAAAGCTATTCATTCCGAGTTAACCCTGAGATGGGGCAGGCGACACCACAGCTGCCAGGGACCCTTGAAATCCAAGGTAGCCAATGACCAGGTGAGGTTTATAGAAAGCCCGGGGTGTCTATTAGGAGGTGGGGATTCTGGGTGCTTTAACCAGAAAGGCCAGCCATGGAGTGAAGTCAACTGTGCAAGACAATGGTGATGCAGAGGAAAAAAAAAAGGAAGATGCCAAGATTAATGGAAAGTATCATGTCCTGGGGGAGTGGGAAGGGGCCAGAGTGCTCACCTTTGCAAGTCTGCTAAAATGACTTTGTATGAAAGCCACACTTTAGAGCATGGGTAGGCTCAGGCCAAGGATTCATATTTTATCATAGTAACAGGAGTCAAAGAAAAAAAATGGCAGCAGTTGCCAGTAGTCCATGTATACAGACTATGTCGTGGTAACTACTGAGGCTACTGTCCCTTGGACAATGCAAGGAGCAGGACAAGTGACAGACATGGCAGCTGAGGTCTGATAACACTTAAATGGTAAGATGGAATACTAATGAGATCTTCAATGACAAGAATATCAATCAATCAAGTAGATAAAACACACTTGCTGTTTCTACGCTTCCTCTTGGTAGGCGTATGTGTATAAATATATAAAATACAGGAATACTGATTACATATATAAAATACAAGAATACTGATTGGTTAAAAAATATCCTGACTGTGCCTTTCCCCCTTTAGTCTCAACAGTCGCACTAGGTTACAGTGGCTTTGGTTAGTGGGAACTTGGGTAGCTGTAATTTAATAAGACATGAAGTCTGTTGTAAAGATGGGCCAATGCTTTGTCCTATGAAAGGCATCAATATACAAACACATATACTTTTAGCTGCTCCCTTAACAAGGGGGAATGAAAAAAGGTCTCGAGTCATTCCTAGCACACACTGCTGCTGGTGAGGCCAAAGCCATTCATTGCTATTCATTTCTTTAAAATGTGATCAGATTTAATTCCAATTAGACTGCTGGCACACAGCCTTCATCACCTGCGCGAATAAAGGCTGCACCCTGCAGATATGATTCTAACTGACTCACTCTCTAGATGTACATAAGGTGGATGGTGGCCTGAGTCTTCTCACGCTTCCAGGGAAGACCCAATGGTGCAGGATGAAGCAGGAAGAAGTGGATGTTCACTGTCTCCAGTTTGTCTTATCAGATGTTCCTCCTCTGTCTGTTACAACACTCAAATCTAAGAGTTTGCTGCCCTCACTGAGCCTCTTAATGCCAACTGCAAACATGCCTGAATTCAGAAAGCATCTTTTTCTCTTCCTGCCTTCTCCCACCCTTTGTCAAGATGGACATGCAGTTCCAAATCTGTTTTTCACCATGAGAGCGCTGTATGTGGTATGTCCGTGTCTTTGCTCGGATGAGATAACACAGCTGTGTCAGCACATCTGCCTACTGAGGAAGGGAGGTCTAACTTGAGGGATTTCCAGTTGTTGCTTAAGGATTTTCAACGGTAGCAGCCATGAAGTGTTTCAATAAAGTCAATGTTCAAATGAGCAAAGCGGTCAATAGCAAGAGTCTGGGTAAAGAGAGACAACTGGTGATTAAAAGCAGGTTTCATTTGGCACCGGTGCCAGCAGTAAATAAAGTGAGTGCTATTTAAAATCAATCCTGCCCAGCTGCACTTGGGGCGTGAAAGGCTGTGAAAAGGTTAGGGGATTTCATTACTAAGCTAGTTCATATTACTAAAATCATAGCTTATGTTGGCAAGCCACTGTGGCTCCATTCACTAATCCTCTGACTTTTATGATATTTATCCCCTATCTCTGGAGCTCCGATTTTCTGGCTAAGGGTTTGGAACCCCAGCAGCGCTATGGAAAATGGGAACACCAGAAGGACAGTCCAGCTACTGTGTCAGTGACAGGAAAAAAGAAAAAGGACCCCAAACCAATCTCTATGGTTCTACTTGCCAAAGAGCCACTCTCTTGGCCCACTGGCCTGTAATACTATCTACTGACTCAAAGGTGAGTCAAACAAACCCCCATGTCATTCTATGCCTCTGAAGTAGTTATCAGTTTACCAAATGAATGTCATCAGACTTCAACAGTAAGGCCCTTGGCAGGTAGGTAAATTCCTTTTCTGCAAAACAGGGAAGGGCCCTGAGATTGGTTCAGTTCTCACTGTGGGGTGTCTGGAAATTTGAGTGCATTCCTGATTGTCAGTATATTGGGAGGATCATGGTAGCCATTAGCATTCAATGGTGGGAGCCAAGGATGTTAAGCATCCCACAGAGGAAGGCACAGGCCTGGCCCAGCTGCTAAGAATGCCCTTGCGGGGACACGATGCACCTCAGTCCACAGGGGTTTAGGGAGCACACTGTCTGATTCTCAAGGGATTGAATTAACATTACACCACAGGCTGAGACTAAATGATAGCCAAGGTCACCTTGGTTGAAACCTTTTCCTTAACACAATACCGCTGTTCCATCAACTGGGCAGTCACCACGGCTAGAAACAGGAACCATTAGTGCATGTGCACAGCTGATCCAAGACGGAAGAGTGAACCAGGGAAAACTCAAGTTGGTTCTGAGCACGGAGCGCAGATGTTGGAGGGGCAGCATTAATCCCTGAGTTTGCTCTACACAATCAGAATGGACAGGCAGAAAATTGAAGTTCCTGCTGCATCAAAACTAACTAGAAACAAGAGAAGAAATCCAGCTGTACAGGGTTAAGGACTGCAATGGAGGACCGTGGACTTCTAGCAAGCACTCTATGCTGCCTTGAAGAGGCTAGCTCTGAGTAGGCTGAGGAAACAAAGAGCTGACAGAGGGACACAGAGACGCTAGCTCATTTTGGCCTCAACTCCTTTCTCCCAAGTGCAGTGCACAGGCTCTTTTACATGTGTGATTTGAGAAAGATCAGCATGGCAAGAAAATCGGTTTGGTCAAAATGTTCACTGGGAAGATCAGTCAAGTCTTTACCGGGTTGTTAGGGCAACCTTAATTCACCGGGCAATCTTAATCCACGAAGAAAGGAAAGAAAATGTAGCACCGAAATACAAAATACTCATCTGAAATGACCACCAGAGAGAAAGAGGTGTGCAGGACAAAAAGAGACAGGGTAAACACTAGTTTCAAATGTTACCACTCCCAATACATTGACTAATAGCACACAGCACAAGATGTGTTACAATGAAGTCAAAGGCTAGCAATGTGAAGGCTGCCCTTGCCCCCAAATGGAACAAATTATTAAAACCAGAGCTTTCCAGGACTGCCATACTGGTAGCACCCCAGTGGCCAGCAGGTGTGTCTGAGCATCTGAGGCGCCCACTAGCCCCTCTGGACACTCACGTCAGAGTTGGTGATGACACTCCTCTAGAAGGACCAGGAGGACTGAGTCAGAAATGAAAAGAATTAACTGGAGCTCATGGTGAAAATGGAGCCAAATAAAAGCAGCAGCCTTACCCAGGTTGTAGTCTTTGTATTATGGTCAATGAAGAAGGGTCGGCCGTTTGGCGCTATCCTCATCTCCCAGCCTGGTGGCAGGAAGCTCTGTGTGACTTTGTGTTGTGGTTTGGGGGAGTTGTAAGGTGATGGCTGAGGGGACTGTGGGTTGGAAAGGGTATCTTTCACAGCACGGCGTATGGGTGAATCCTTGGCACCCTAAGGAATAATAACGAGTGTTAGAACTCTTCACCACGGGCCAATCCAACACGTCACAACGCAGCTGGCATTGTAGAGAGCTCTTCCTCAGAGACCAGTGAGGGAGAGGCTTCCCCAAACCCCCATTTCTCCATCTACTTTCAAACCAACTCTAACTTTATGCCTTTCTATTGGTTAGATATGCAACAATATCAAGAATGAACAACCACAGTTCTTTGCCAACCGTGCCTGCCAAAAATACCATTTTATGGGCGGAGATTTCAGAGCAGAGCAAGACAAGCCCTTGCTCTCAAAAAGCCTATAGTCTAACAAACACACTGCCCGGTTTTAGAGCCTGGAAGGAGACCTCCATCAGTGGAGGCAGTCACCTGGAATGACAGTCATTATCCCACATTCCTGACAGTCTGGAAGTGCTGTCACCAGCTCCCACTGTGTAGGAGCTTGCCTCAGAGCACTTTAATTTACTCATATCTTCTCTGGCTTTTGAATGTCTGCCATTTATGATGTTCAGGGCGGCCACTAAAACATGACAAGGATAACGTGCAAGCAGATGTCCAGCAATGACTTAAGAGATGAAAATACGCATTAGAAACACATACCCACACAATGGAAGACCCTACAGTCAAAGAAAATATGAACAAAGCGATCACTATGTTGTAAAACCCAACAGAAGCATGGCTACTCAAAAGAATGATGAGATCTGATGGCGTGACAGGCAAGAAGGCGCAAACACAGCAGGGATGGTACAGGTTCAGCAGAGAGAGAGAGAGAGAGAGAGAGAGAGAGAGAGAGAGCGCACCAGTAGTCACAAATGGCGCCAGCCAAATGAGAATGAAGATTATGATAGAGACACAGAAGCATGTGGACAGCCTGCACAGAGCAGCCTTCACCACCAACACATGACTGCTCAGTGTGGAGCTGCCTCAGGAACAGAGTCCAGTTTAGAGAGAAGAGAGAATGAAGAGAAGCCACGGGACAGAAATGACCCTGGTTGGACGAGGCGGCTATCTCACCTCCAGTGGGGCAGATAAAGTTACTGTTGGCGAGCTGAGGCTACGAGGCCGGCGGATCTGGGGTTCGACTAGGTGGTTGTTACTGTTTGTGGCTGATCCGGAGGCACCATCTTCTGCAAGCTATTTTGGAGGCAAAAACAAGTTAGCTTTGTATGAGGCTCTCCCTGTGCGTGATCAGGAGTATGAATCCCAACAATAACAACAACACAGCCATAATCACAGCTCTGGCCTATTTAGAGCACAGAGGAAATAATTAAAGCTAATAATGGGGGGTAAAGACTCGGGAGACACACTCAAGAGAAATAAAATAAGTCACCGGTCAACTAATGACTAGCCTTGGAGAAAAAGAGATTTAGGGTGTGGGAGAGGGAGCTAGCTATCCATGGTCACACACTCATTTTCTGAAAGTATTTTTATGTCACATTAAAATATTCAAGGACCAAAGTCTTCCTCAGGCAAATATTCTACTGAGAGTAACACATGTCTTTGGTGAGATCTGCTTTAAACACAGGCCCTTCATAACATGACATGAACCCTATGCTAGGATGCTGGCCATTACATCTTGGCTGCTAAGGTCCTTGAGTCTGGGTTGGATGGTGATCTTCATACCTGCATGATTGGTCGAGTCCAAGTTGTGGTTCGATTGTTATGATTGACATAGTATGTGCGGCCCTTAGCATCCTTTCTCTCTTCCCAGCCTGAAGGTAGGCCCGGCGTGGTATGTACATAGGCCACTGATGGCTGTTTGTGCAAGAAATTATTATTATTTAACAACTAGAATTTGTTTTCTGACCAATTTAATAAAGTAACATATACCCAGAAATTATATTTCTCTGGGCAAGATAAGTTAATTCTGTTTGTACAGAAACAAATCAACCAACCAACCAAACAAACAAAAAAACAAACAGAAAACCAAAACAAAACCCACAACCCACAAACAAAGAGTATTTGGAAGTCAGAAACAAACGGACTCTAAGAGCTTCATCTCTCCTGTGAGACAAAAGGCATCCACATCCTTACAGAATCATCTCTTAGCCTCTGAGGTCTTAAATACAGAACCATTACCAATGTGTCAGGAAAGACAAACAATGTATCGTACATAACCTGGTCCAGTTGCTAAAGCTCATTGATAAACCACATAAGAGAATTTGAAGCCATCCAATTCTTATGCCCAGAAGAGGAATGAATGCTCTAGACACTTTTAGACAGCTGGCTACCCGTAGATGCCCGGCGTATAGTTCTTCCTGAGGCCCAGTGTACACAAACTTTCAAGGCAAAATATGACACAGAGACTCTCCTCTGACTTACACTCCTGTATGAGGACATAATCTGCAGGACCCTAGGGTGTCTATGCTCCCTAGCCCAGGAGGTCCTCTAGTCCCCTGGTGAGGGATTCCAGGGGAGCCTCATATTAGAGGCAGTGTTTATAGCAGTGTAATGACATAGATTATGTCCTCCCACAGTCTGTGATGTCTAGTTTGAACTATAAATACATAGTGCAAATTCTTTATTCTCTTTCTGTCTTTCTTTTTCTTTTTTTCTCTTCTTTCTTTTTTTGAGACAGGGTTTCACTATGTAGTCTTGCTGGCCTAGAACTCACATGTAAACCAGGAAGGCCTTGAACTCACAGAAAGCCTGCCTCTGCCTCCCAAGTGCTGGCATGTGCCACCACACCCAGCATGAATTCCATCTTTTTAAATAAAGAATTACTGAGACTTTGGCCTGTGTAAGAAGCAGTGTGAGAAACGCAGTCTGGGTGAACAGGTGCTAGAGTACACAGGATGAGTGAATGACTGGCAGGAAGGTGCTGGGGAAGCAATGATCTAGGGGAGATGCTCAGAAAGACACTACCTACCAGGGCCAGCAAGACTTCTGGGAGGTTGAGGAACAGCCCTGTTGCTGTGGGTGCTGCTTTCCCCAGTGGGGTCTTCTCCCATCAGTCTTCTTAAGTACCTCAGCTAGTGCTGCTTTCTTGGAATTAGGCTGATTATGTGACTCTTCTCCTGCTGAAAAAGACACCCTTCTTTCTGTCCTGCCCTAGCTACCCTGCTCACTACTAACTGCTCTGGTGAAGGTCCTCAGTGTCCTGTGACCCTGAATTAGAGGAAGCAAGAACATGTATATTGCATTTACCAAGGATTACGGCTGAATAGGGCACTCCAGAAAAATTAACTTGAAAACTACCTGGGAAGCAGCTGACTCGGTGGTTATTTCTAAGCCATGTTTAGCAGGCAGGGAGAGAGGATATATAAGGAACCTTCCTGCTAAAAATGCTCCTTGACATTTTCCCAGATAAGTCCTAAAGGACAAGGGAATTCCAAGAGCAACTAACCACACAGCATCCTGTATCTATCCAGGTGCAAGACAACCACCAACAAAGAGATGTAAGCTTTTATAACCATGAAAAGACAGACCAAGTGGTCCACAGCCTAAATGGAAGACACCCACAACAAAGCCTAACCCCCTTCCAGGACTTTCATCTGGACTGGCTGGAAGACTAGTCTGATACACTGTCATCTAAGCAAATAGACAATACTTTTGTCAAAATACATTTTGACTTAACTGTGGCTTATATGAGCACAATTGCTTTAACTACAAAGAATATTAAGTAGCACTTGTTACTGCTCTCCTTTTCTTGATGAGTCATGCTTTAGGGAAAGGGCATCTGATAGATTCTCAGAAAACTCAGTTTTTAGAAACACTGAGACTTTAACAAACAAATATCAGCAACATCCATTCCTGGAACAGACACTTTCGAAGCCACTTGACAACCCAAACGGCTTAGATGTGTTATAATCTCAGAACTGAACTGTCAGCTGCAAGAACTTCCTGCACCCAGGTCATATACACAGAACTCTACAGGCAACAGGATTAGTTACACAAAGGAGGCTAACAGAGAGAATTCTGAATGTGTCTGAAATGACCATTCTCCCTTCAACTGGGAACTGAATAGGCAACTGGTAATTTAGTCACATCTACGCAAGAAGCTGTTATTAAAATATGTTCTGACAACATCCTCTTAAGGTGAGCATGGAGAACAACTTGTGCCAATGACTCTATTACTAAAACACAGTTATCCAGGACACGCGACCAGCAATGACAAGACTTGGCTTCACCAGACATCTTTTGGAAGAGGCCCAGGCTTGGGTCCAATGATTAGACTTTTATTACTCTGTGTGAATGATGCTTCAGCTTATCAAGAAACTAGTTAGGCAATCCAAACATAAGCTGACCCTAACATTTGAGTTTTCATCCATAATCAGACACACTGCTGAGTGTTATGATTCTAAATAGGCACTCCCTCCAGCCTCATAGTGGCTGGGATCTGCTAACTACAATGAACAGGATTATGTTGAAACTGAGGAAGTCTGACTCTCCTTTGATACTGAGCATCGTAGATTCTCTATGACTCACCCAGACCCAGCCACCGTGGTAACTCAGGATATTTTTAGAATCTCTTCAGTGAAGATCAAAAGACTTTGCTCCCTTGCTCTTTCTATCTGAAAGGGAGAGCCCTGGTACAGCCTGTCAGAAAGTGACACAGTACACAGGCTTTTGCCATAAATCAAAAGGTCGGGATTCCTTAGATTAGGATCAGCACTTTTAGGAGAAGCACTAAATAGAAGGAAGGTAGACAGCGTGGTAATGCCAGTCAGCGTGGGAAATGTGTGTAAAATGTGGTGTATTTCCACCACTGAATGCTGAATGATTATTAACATAGCTGAGAAAAAGCCAACCTAAGTTAAAAATAGTTTTCTGAGCATTATGTATGCAACATCATGCTGAGATTTTTTTCCCCCTAAATAAACAGTGCCTGTGTGTATAATCACAGCACACGCATGTTTGGGAGGGCACAGGAATGAGGTGATACTTTATAGGCAGTTTCTGCCTGGCATATATATCAAAGAGGCAGCCAGAGAGGAAAGTCACACTGGGAGGCAGAATGGAAAATAGAGAGGATGGGAGAGAAAGGGACCTGGTCCTTCCAAACCTATCCAGGTACTGAGAATGCATGGCATATCATGGTGGGAGCATCTAGGAACTACCACTGCTAAAGCTTCAAAGATAATAAAAGACCAAACTCACTGATGGAGGAGAACACAGATGGGAAGAAGGCTTGAAAAGGGCAGCCCCAGAAGCACATGGGTTCTCCTTCAGATGGATGACCTTGTCCTGTCGGGTGACTATTTACCACAGACTGGTCTACTCTGTCTTTTGCTACCATGAGCCATCATAACACTCCACAGTTATAAGCAGGTTGCAAATCCAATTAAATGTCACAACAAATGATACACTAGGAGGATGCCATGGGTAGGAGACAAACCATCCTATGGAATGGTCTGCCTGGTACCATGGAATGGGCTCCACTACTCAGAGTAGGCTGTGTCAGCACAACCGTAGGAGACCAACTAAGACCTGCAGACTTCTTTGAATTCAGCCCGAGGTGGAGCCTGGCTCTCCAGTTCTTGACTGTTACATAAATCACAGCGGCTTAGCAACCTTATGCTGTGCTCACTGCTGATTGCATATCTGAGTGTCCTTTGTGTAACACTGAGTGCAAAACATCCTCTAGGAATCAGCTACTGTGTAAGTGGTTAAAGTTATTCACAAATAATAACCAGCCACAGCGTGCACAGCAAAGGTGAAACAATTTAAAAAGATCTTCAAAGAGTCATCTAAGCTCAAATCAGCAAATACAGAGTGGCCTGCCTTCAAGGATCAGTAGAACACAACAAAAACAACTAGTCAGATTGAAATTATTAGATGCTTTTGTTGAAATATCCTAATTGCTCCCTGCCCAGGGAATCGTACAAACACTTGTCCATTCCTGTAAATCAGACTTCTCGTAGCAGAGAGAGGTTACAGGTTATGATGGAGATGCAGACAATCTGGTTCCCTGTTATAAATGTGGTGTGGGAAATAGGAACGCACAGTCTCTTGCACACCTGGACTCACATACACAGCCCTGAATGACTCTTATGGCTTCTCTCGCTTAACTGAGTATTCAACAGTAAGAGAAAGCAAGACACTGACAAAACTCTATGGAAATGCTCGTATTAATCACAGTTAACCAGGCTTGATGGTACTCCTAGTTGAATTATACAGGATTAAAAATGGCTCCATTTTACCCAGTACCTTAATGAACCCCAAATGGAAAGTTAGAGATAAGAAGTGCACGTGTCTTTCTACCATAGAGAAACTGACCTGATTTTAAAAATGGGAGGGAGCATATTCATCATAATCAAAATAATAAACCATCCCACAGACTTTCACCGTTAGTGTTCAATAACTGGGGTCATTACCGTTGATTCCTCACCACCTGTGACAGTTGATGAACGGGCTCGCCTAGTTGGGGTGCTGGGCTGTTAAATGATAATGTACATCAGTAACATGTATTTGGGGGGGGGAACTGTTCATTGCTTAGTGAACCAGAAATCACTGCTGTGGAGAAGCTGTGACAGGTGACATGAGATCAGTCTCCCTGCTACCCGCCTTGTCCAAATGAAGCTGAGCACGCCCCAATGACCTCTCTGTACCACCATGTCACCCCAAAGAAGCTCAGACTACATCCTTGATAGGGGTGACTAACAGCCACTTCAAATGTGATGCTTTGTGCTCCCAGGTTCCAAAACTCAGCAGATTCTTATATCTGCAAATCTCAGAGAGGCCACTTGGTGGTCAGTGTGTGCACAGCATCTTCAGAACAAGGGGAAAGGTACAATCATGGTTTCCAGGCAAAAGGACCTTGTGGCAAGTAAAGCTGACACCGATTTTGAAGAGGAGAGTGAGAGTGATTAATTTCTGCAGGACAATCACAGAATCATCAGGATGAGAAGAATCCCCACCAGCTCGTCAAAGTCTCTGGTTCTGCTTTGGGAGGTCTGTACAGAACCCATCTTGGCTTGTTATCAGCCAACCTATGTAATAGACTCCACAACCCAATTTATTATTTTGGCTGGTACGTACACATCACTTCATTTTGTAACTTTAAAAATAGTAAAACCTAAATGAAAACGTCCTTTGAAGTCAGGGAAAAAAATGTATATGAGGAAGATGGTCTCAAAAATATTAAATCTGTTGCCTATCTTTAAGTTCATACACAATGAATTGGGTCATGAAAGAGGATTAAAAAAAAAAAAGGTGTGATGGCTCATGCTTGCAATCTCAGCACTCAGGAGGGAAAAGCAGGAGATTGTTGCAAGCTTAAGGCTAGCCTGGAGTCTATCGAGTCCAGGCTGGCCTGGCATATAGACCAAACCTCTGTCTTAATTGTCCCCCCCAACCCCCCGTCTCCCCACAAACCCACAAAAAAAAAAAAACCCAAACAAATAAAAAAACAAAAAACAAAAAAAGGTCAAGGTGAAATATCAAATTGAACATTTAAAACCACAGAATATTTTCACCTCCCAAAGAAGAAACCAATTTCTGTAAATTATTTCTTGCAAGGGAATGCTCATCTGCCCTCCAATTTGATATTTACTTTAGCATATATTAGATATCAAAAACCCCTCTACCATGCCCATGTGCACTCAGACTTATCACAGCTGTGGGAAGGAGATAGCAAACGGCAGCCAATTCTTCATTTGTGGCGCTGCTTTTATAGTTAGCTAGCGCAGTTGCTCTGTGGAGCTGAGAGTTTAAGCCAAGGGTAGTGGAAACAAAACAAAACAAAACAAAACAAAAAAACAAAAAGAAAGTCAGGCTGTCTCGCCGTGAGAGTTCTTCCTGTTCAAAGGGATCCATGAGTTTACAGAATTAAGCTACCTGAAACTCAGCTGTAGCTGCTGAATGGACCACCTAGGTTTAGTCATATAAGCAGGTCAGAATGCGCGTTCTTCTGAGTGAAAAACCACAGCAAGATTTTAGCATTTTGGAAGCTTGGTTGGTAGGTAGGGTTCTGGGTTGGAAAGCCAAGATCCTTGCACAATTTAATAAAAAATTTCAAATGTCCTGCTTATACTGTGAATGGATTTACACAGGAAAAACTCTTTCTCAGCAGGCCTGAAGATTTTAAATCAAAGCCAAAAAAAAAAAAAACCAAAAACCAAAACAAACAAACAAAACAAAAAAACAAAACAAAAGAACCAGCTGAGGACTGGAAATGAGTGTTTGTTACCGGTGGAAGGTGAGCTTGCTCAGCAACTGTGTCGGTAACACTGCAGGACCGAAGCCTTGACGAGGGCTCTCTCTGCTGCAGGGGAGGGAAAGACAGGCAGTGTTAGCAGGAGTGTTCTCAGAACCTCAGAACCGGTTCACACTTCCATGCCCTGCTCTTTGCCATCAGGAGGCAATCAAACACCACCTGTTCCCGAGCAGTGACAGCAGTAGCCCTTCCAGAGCTCTGTTTCAGCTTTCAGTGTTTTCCAGTAGACCAGGATTTAGAAGTAAAAAGTGGCCAAGACTACTGGAAGGGAAAAGAGACAGGTCCCCACAACACTCAAGAGTAACAAGAGTCAACGGTCTTATATGCTACCTGGGATGCCAGCTCTGGGCAAATTCCCAGGTGTGAGGAAAGGAGGAAAAGGGGGAAGAAAAAGCAACATTTGGCTCTTTACCAGCTAAACTGTATGACCATCTGCACGTAGACATTACCTGTCCTCCCTGCAAAGGTTAGGGGTTTGTATTCAGCTTGAGTGGAAGGAGTGGAACAGGGAAATGAGGCACACCCAAATACAATCCTGTGTGCCACACAGAATGTTCCTCCTACTTGTTTTCCCGGTGGATCTGAACAAAGATCCAAGAAGGTCACAGGCACAAGGCTCCTTGCTAGAAGAATGCTTAGCCACGGTACAGCCGGTAACATGTATGATTTTTAACATTGTATAATAACAAACAGTAAGTTAAAGTCAGGCAAAGCTAAGTGGTGGTGTCAGAGACGACCTGGGCCTTCCCACACTGGGCAGTGTGAGTCATCTTGAGTAAAGCATTCCCCCCACTGCCCTTGAATACAGAGTGGCCTTGAGTATCAACATTGGAGGAAGTTCCCCAAGGATATATGCTGCCACACTTGGGTCTTTAGGATATGCCAGGCTTCCAGAAGCACTAAATACAAGAGCTCCCTACTCTAATCGTGACAAATGCCAATTCACATCAACATAGAAAACTAGGAATTTCTTTCCCATGTGGTTTATATAAATGGTATATAGCTGCTATAATTTCTGCAATTTTTTTCTTTGATACATTTTAAATACATGGCTTTGTGGCTTATGCTGTTTCCATGGTAACAGTTTTTACCAATTCAAATATCTCATATATGAAGCCTCTTCTCTATCCACTTAGTACTGAGTCTTCATCCGGGTGGTGTTTCTCTTTTTGAAAGACTTTTATAGAATTTTAATATGTGGAAGCACATAGTCACTGCAACTCACGTAGCAGAAGCCAAGAGCTTCGTTTAAAGGAGAATACCATAATTGAAGGGCTAATAACGTTGTACTTAGTGGCTTTTATATTCAGTGTAGTCCTCCAATCATTTTATGTTCTGTGTGTTCATCACAATGACTATCGTCTGAGGATGCCGTTTCCAACATAGTGACAACCACCATTCTCTCCAGTATATCTGTAAGTCCAATTGCTTGAGAAAGATGGCGTGCACATGTGGTCTTTAATTCTGTATGCACATGGGAATGACCGACGGGCTTTACTTACAGTGTTGCACTGTTACATGCAAAGTTCTTTGTGACTGACTTCATTCCTTCTCACTGAGCTGAAACCTCTAGAAGTTTCTCTGAGGGCTGAGAAACCCTGGTCAAGTGCTATCTTGATGTTTCAAACTTTTTCTCCTCAAGAGTTCATCGGCTGGGTTTTTGGGTTGTTTCTACCTCATAGTCAAGCTTTGCTAGGGATGAGTCAAGCTTTGCCAGGGATGATCACTTAAATACCTGTTCTCCGTGTTTGTGAAATGGAAGGTAGAGGTATGTAGAGTGTGAGTTTACACGACTGGTTGTGAGGCTCTGGGGCTCCTGATTCTCAACAGGAAATGCCCTCATGGCAAAGACACTGTTTTCATGAGCCTTTGGGATAGCAATGAAATTCTACAAGGTTAAAGCTAGAAATTACAAAATTCACAGAATCTTATTCCTTTGAATTTTTTTACAAACAAGAAAAAGCTGGTGACATGCCACTTCTTTCTAAAAGAACAACATTCTTTTTTTTTAACCTTCCAGGGCCAATTTTCATACAGAGCTGCCTCTTGTAGTGAAGGAAATTCTTAGAAGAGCCTGAACTGAGTAAAAGTAAAAGACTCTTGCCCAGTGGATCTCAAACTTTCTAATGCTTCAACCCTTTGATACAGTTCCTCATGTTGTAGTGTCCCCAACCATGAAATTATTTTGTTGCTGTTCTATAACTTTAATTTTGCTCCTGTTATGAATCATAATGTATATATCCAATACGTGGGATTTCTGATATGTGGCCCCTGTGAAAGGGTAGTTTTACCCCTAAATAGGTCATGACCTGCAGGTCAAGAACCGATGGCCTTGGCTATTATTTGCATACAAGAACATCCTCAAAAGGTACGACAAAGGACTGACCACTGATGTTCAGCTTTTCTAACAGTACCACGACTTACGATCAGAGAACTAAACTGCTCCCCATTGGAGTCCGGAGTGATCTGCAACCTTCTGCTCAGTTCTTCAGACAGCTCCTGGGGGCTGGTCCGAGACACTGGGGAGGCAGGAGGCGGGGGCAGAGCCAGGCTGAGAGAATCTCCTGCCATGTTCACTTCCTCTGAAATGGTCTCCCAAGGCTTTGGAGGAATCAAACACTAGGGTAAGTGCAAGAAACTGGGGATTTATTTATCAGTCTTCCTTCTAATAAAACACAGCATTCACAACCATCAGGGTGGCCATAATTAACACCTACTTAGCATGAGGCACAAAATCTTCAGGATAAGCACAAGGAAGATAGGGCCATTGTCCCAATTAACAGACCAAGAAATTTCACAGAGAGAGCAAATTGCTGATACAAGCAGTCAGTTGAGGAGGGTGAGCATAGTGAGGGAGGAGGCAGGCCCAGTGGCCACAATCTTACTCCTGTGAAGACATACTCCCGCTGCGGCAGCTTTTTGCCAGCCTCTGTTACGAATGGATTAGAAACACCTCAAGAATTTACAAGCAATTCTCATATCATTTTTTTTTTTCTTTCTAACTGCCATAAGGGTTCTTAATGAAAACAGCTTAGTTCTGCAGAAGAACATTCAGTGACTCTAAGGTGAAACTACTAGCTTGCTGTTCTAATGCAGGTCACTGAAACATTTTGTGAATGGCCTTCCTAACATAAGGTCAACCCAATGATCAGTCAGCAGCATCACGTTAAGATCATTTCTGACTTGTTGCTTAAATTCATCTCCTTTTCCAGTAACACACTGTTAACTGTTTATAGAGAATAGTTGTTAATATTCCAACCAACTCAGACTTGTACATTTTTTTTTTGACAATCTCTCCTAAGATGTCAAGCAGTTTATGAGAAACTTGTCCCTAAGGCCCAGACAAGTGACTGAGGTCCCTCGATCCCTCAAAATGACAAATTTAGTGTTGTGTCATGAGATTGGTTAGATCTCAGGGGAAAAACAGTCACTAAGCAAAAACATATAAGACCTTCACACCAAAATCATGTTCTCCCCCTGATATTTATACGAGTCACTGGGCTTGGCCAAACATGGGTTTCACGAGCATTTTCTAAGTCCACTAATACTCAGATGGGAATTAGTTAATCATCAGACCACATTCTCCACATGCAATACACAGTTTACCAAGAGGAAAAAAAAATACAAAAGCACCCTGGGGATTGTGGGAAGCCGTAGCTGCTTAGCTCAACAGCATCTCTGGACATACCTCAGGGCCTTCTCCACCGCCTTCAGAGGCCTCGGGCTCCAAATCTTCACTAATGTGCCTCCGAGAGCGGAAGCGTCGGTGTGCAGCCTCTTGGTTGATCTGCCTGATGTTATTGTCTGACTCTGAGGACACATCCCTGAAAGGAGGGTGAGGGGATGTGAGAAGAGAAGGGGTATTCAGAACGAGCCCTCTGACAGTCTAACCTTCACTGTGGGCCACGCACTGACTAAGATGTCAGCGTCAAACAATAAGAAGCAGGCAACCAATATTGGAGGTCTTCCTCTGTCTTCTGGTTAGACCACACTGCAGGCTCACCCTAACCCCAAAAAGCAGCTTCAGTGTATTGTACAAGAGTCAGAGCATCTTTCAGACATATACAGCTGTCCTGCATCCATGGGGGATTGGGTGAAGAGCCCTTCCTATCCCCACAGACTTCAAAATCCTACATGTTCGGTCCTTAACATGGAATGGCTATTTAAACGGAACACACGCACAACTTCCTGTGTCCTTTAAATCACCTCTGGATGGCTTACAATGTCTTATGCAATGGAAATACTTCACAAACACCTTATCCTGCACTGTCTAGGGAATGAAAATGAAGACAGACCATTGCTCAGGGTCAGAACAGCCCTAATACATTTCCCCAAATAGTTATGCTCTGTGGTCTGCTGAACCCACAGGGGTGGGGGCAGTGGGGACAGAGGGATGGACGTTCCTCAAGATGCACTTCAGTATTTGAGAAGAGAAATCCAGGTCCTTCAGTCTGTGACAAGCCAGTCCTTTGGAAGGAAAGGACAAGCTCACACACTCAGTTGGCAGGTCCCTTCTAAGTCTACCCAGCAGTCACAATGCAGCTCATCTGGGTCATCAGTAATTGACTAGAGGGCACTAATGACACAAATTCAAGGCTGTGGTCCCCAGGGGATATCCCATGTGGTGTGTGACTTACTTTAGCTGTTTTCTGTGTCATTTTGACAAAAAACTTCACATCTTAAGATTGCAACCCCCTTCCTCAACAACCTGTTTCTAGCACAGCAGGGCTGACCTCTCAGACAAGCCTGGAATAAAACATGGCGCTGTCACATTTCATTTGTTTGTATTGTCAACTAAGGATTTTAAGTTAGGATCCAAGTTAAGAACTTATCCTTGAAAATGACTTAGTCGACTGTATCTTATAAACATTTTGCAGTACATGACAGGCGATGGTCTTTTGGGGAAAATCTCAACTACGTATTTCTAGAGTAGACGTCTAAAGGCCCTTCACAGGCACCTGCAAACATGTTTCAATCGGACTCCATATCTAATGAGTACAAATTATGTTGCAGGTTAATGTTTCAAAATAGTTGAGAATTTTAGTTCCGGTGAACTGATAGATACTATTAATAGACAGCCTAATTATAGATCCTTTCTAAAGCAAGGATTTAAAGTCTCTAGTACTTTCAAATTCACTCATCCCAAATAAAGAGCCCCCTGAGCCTCTGGGTAGCAACTAGATTCAACGAGCCAGTGTCGGAGGATGACAGTCCAACTAGTAAAATATTTATATCAAACATCTTTGCACATCAACTTTAGGGCTAAAGGAGGTAGTGTGAAAGTTAGTTTCTATTTAATCCACATATAAATTATAATTCTTTTATTTCTAAAATCTGAATTAAAGAAATTTACTATATTTGAGTATACAATACATAAATTTGTTGCGTTAAGAAAAATATTGATACATTAAATACAACCAGAATAAACTTGTACACTAAATAGAGGTATCTTCAGAAAATTGATATCATTATAGATATAATCATTATAATCAAGAAGTATATATATATATATATATATAGTTTCTGAAAGCACAAAAAATGATTAAAAATGGCATAGTAGGCTGTTAGAAAAATACCATATTGTATTCATGATGATGTATTTATTGTCCTTTGAAAGATGTTAAATTCTCAAGTATGAAATAAATTATTAAACAAAATGTAAAATTAGACTATACTTATAAAGTCTATAAATGACCTTGGCAGAGCAGAAAGAGAAGGCTAGTGAGTACCCTCTTTATTTTTTTTAAGTTTCCTTTTCTCTTCCTTTCTTCTTCTTTTTTTTTTTTTTTGATATAATTGTTAGACAAAGTCTCCCTATGTAGCTCTAGCTGTCCTGGAACTCACTATGTAGACGAGGCTGGCCTTTTTATTCATGCCTCTGTTCCTAAGTGCTGAAATTAAAGGCGTTTGCCACCCCTGTGTCTTGATGATTAAGGATGAATACAGTTGAACTTTATGATCACATCCCTCACTTGAAAATACTTTACTCCATGTGTGTTTTGTCAAGACTTAAAGCCCATAGTTATTCCAGAGGGACTCGGGCAGCGCTACACACCTGTTTAAAACAAGGGTCACAGTACAGAATAGAAGAGGTGTGCTCTCAATGCATTGAGCTGACAAACAGAATGAACTATCACGAAGCCCCTGAGCTGACAAACAGAATGAACTATCACGAAGCCCCTGGCTGGGATTTCAAAATCAGTTACCATTCACACCGACTGCTGATGAACTGAGGGTGTTGGGTATGGGAAATTGACATTACTGGTTTAAATACACCATTCTTTCCCTCCTCACTGTCCAAGAATACTGCAGTAGTAGACATGCATATGCTTCAGGGGATGTGAGATGGAGACAGGGAAATAACTTAAGACATGTCTATGTCATTTTTTTTTCAGTTGTTAAATTTCACACACATAATTTCCCTTTGACTCTCATGGGAAATCACATGATTGACAAGTGACACCACTTTACCCATGCTTCCTTGAAACCAAGCTCAATATTGACTAAGACTACTGCGCCAGAACATGCTCGGCCACACAGCCCTTGTTTAATACATTTTACTACTGTCATACATGCGTTGTGTGTGTGTGTGTGTGATGCGTGGAGTACATGTGCTCTAACAGGCGTGTAGAGGTCAGAGGACAGCTTTGGAGATAGGATCTACTCCTATAGAACTGTGGGTTCTGGGGCTTCAACTCATGTCGTCAGGCTTGGGGGGGTGAAGGCCTCACCGTCTGGGCCATCTTGTCCTCCCCTTCGCCTCCATGCATATGACCACAATGAGGACTCAAACCAGAGGTGTGATGGGGAAACTGGGAAGACTCAGTGAACATTTTTATAGTGAAAAGCTTAAAATTAGGATTTCAGCTTAAAAAAATTATCTTACAAAATGGCATTTCTTCATTTTTCAAAATTGTAATTTTTATAGTAAAATAATTTACATCTGAATAGGATTAAGAAAAAAATAGAAACTGAGGTGTTTTAAAACCCACCAATATACTAGAGAAGGTGGAGTCACCTCAAGAGAGACCTTCTGTAGTTATGGCTTGGATAGTATACTAAATTATGTGCCTAAAATCACTTCCTGAAATGACTTCTTTTGGCCAATCTTTCATTCAAAACTGTATCTTGCTGAGCTCTTACTTGGGTGTTGGCATGATCATTACCCAGCGTCCTTAGATACAACCTCTTAAATAAGATATTTTCTCACTGTTAGTATTCTGTCTAAACTCCACCCCCACAGTTATCTGGCAACACCCAGATATGCTCCTCCCCATAGTTACCTGGCAACAGCCAGGTAGGCCTGCCCACTATAAAGGGGGCTGCTTGTCCCCTCCTCTCTCTCATACTCTCTTGCCTCTAGCTTCTCTCTGCTCCCTCACCCTTCCCCCTTCCCTTCCCCCTCTCTCCACATAGTCATGGCCGGCCTTTACTTCTCCTCTTTCTCTGCCATCTTCTTCTGTTTCTCTCCCCCCACCTTTGCCCTCTTCCCTAAATAACACCCCCCTCGTGGAACCATCTGGTCTGCTGTTATCTGTTCTAAGCTGGGCACTGAAGTCTAACACTCACAATATAATTTTTTTCTGACAGGTACTAGAATATTCTATAAAAATCAAATTTATACACACACACACACACACACACACACACACACACACACACACACATATATATTACCTAAAAGCAAAAGATAATTGTTCTGCAGGTCCAGGGCTTCTGGACACGTTAAATAATGCTAAGGAGAAAGAGTTCCAAATCCATAAACTGCAGCAGGGTAAAGTGGATGCTGTGTAAACTGACTCCTGTCAATCAAGCTGCTTCCTTGCTTTTGAGATCTGCTTCTCACATAAGAAGCCGTACTTACGCAACTGACATCTTTATAGATTTGGGTTAAGTCCATACCTGTGAAACCATCACCCAATCTCACTGATGATGTGCTTTAAATATATGGCAGGTCTAGTCTCAGAATCACCTCAGTAAAAACTGTACCCACTTTCCCCTCAGATAAAGACTTCCACATGCACAGCACTGATTAATAATGAAGGTGAGCTATCTCAGCTCTATGTCAGGCACTGAGATTCCTTCTGGGTCCTGCTTCAAAGGGGTCACATGGTGCTGGCCACCACATAGCCCTTTTGGGTGTACTTCCATGCTGTTTAGCTCAGACAGATGCTTTGGTAATGGTATGGAACCAAAGACATTTCTACTACAAATACATACCGTACTTAAAATGGCTTATCAAACCTCCAAGTGCAGCGATCATCAAAGACAGACAAACAGCGATAAATCTAAAGTACTGACAAAACCACTTACATTTAGGACCCCAACAACACTATGTGCATCTTGTCTAAGCAATAATCTATGGCCGTGCAGAGCAGTGCAAAATGGCCAAGAACAGCTGATAGTCCCAAGAATCTATTGAGAGGCCCAGGGATGACTGCTTATTCATGGCCCAGACTCTGTAAGCTTTATCTTCAGATGATATAAAATGTCAGCTTAGCTGACTTGGCCTACCCTCTCTAGCCACTCCCCCATTATACAGAGGAGACTTTTAAATCTTCTAAGGATAAAGGATATGTAAGAACATCCTCCAGCAACTCTGTATATCACCAAAGAGCAGAAACTGGGAAATCTCTTTTGCTTTGGGTTGAAGAGAATAGGATCTCACATGTAAGCACACTCACCTGCCTTGATTGCACTCTGAGAACTGATCATGTCTACTGATCAATATCTACTTGGTAATATTAATTCTGCTGTTTTGCTTCCCTGAAGCCCATAATGCCCAAGGCAATTTCTCCTTTCATCATGGGTACTTTGGCTTTGCCTCTTACTACACGTTGAGAGATTTTAAGTTTTGCTGTTCACTATGATTTAACAAAAAGCCACTTCAAAATCTTTCTTTAAAACAGTAATTGAGGTTTAACTAGGATCTATTTATTTGCTATCATCAGAACAAAAATTACTAAGGGAACAGGCATCAGGCACCTCGCTCTCTCTCTAAGCTAGTAGGATGTGGAAATAAACAGTAATTACTAATTTTGGCTTTGCAAATCTCCTGTGCATTTCTAAATATACCAAGGCAGTGATACACAAATATTCTGAAAAGTAAATAAAATAAAAATAAAAGAAGCTATGGTGAGTTTCATCATCAGATAATGCAAAAGAGTAAGAAGGTAAGACATTAAAGCAAGCCAGTCTGCCTCCAGCTTTCCATCCTGGGTCAATGAGAGGAAGCCGAGGAGCATCTCAGCAAGGTGTCTGGCAAAACAATGAGGAGTCCAGGATAAGCACATAGCGCAACAGCCTCTTCACTCTCTCTCTCTCTCTCTCTCTCTCTCTCTCTCTCTCTCTCTCTCACACACACACACACACACACACACACGCACACACACATACACACACACTCCCAAACTTGTCTGGAACTGCCATCCTTTGCTGTTCAGGGTGAGACACAGCATCCCTGCCATCTGCTGGTACTTACATCAAGCTAGGTCGGTGCCACTGCGTACTCCTGTTGTTGTGGTTGACATAGTAAGTTCGGCCTAAATTGTCAACTTTCTCTTCCCATCCTGGCGGCAGGGGAGGAGGAGGGAGTTCCTCCTGGTGCTGGGAAGCAGAGTCATTCGAGTCAACGACTTCCCATCCATGCTGTTGAATAAAGTCAATGGGAGTTATGAGTCTGGGCTCCAGATCATGGAAGACGACAATCCCAAGGTGACATCCTTTCCCTTACTCTGAGTCTTATGGGTGGTTTCCTGTGTCACACAGGAGATTCCCTCTCCAGGAGAAAAAAACAATTTAGACTTGTAAAACTAATTTGAGCAATGGCCAGTATACCATGCCAACTTCTAAGATGTCTGAGTCACATCTGGATACTCCATTTACTTTCTTTGCATTTAACAAAAACGTTCACTTGAGTATGTGTGTTTACATGCAAGCTCATGTGTGCATGCACAGCACAAGTGTAGAGGTCAGAGGACTGCTTGCATGATTCGGTTCTTTCCTTCTACCCCGTGGGTTCCACAGATCAAATCAGTTTTGACAGAAGGCGCGCTAACCTGCTATACCACCTCACCAGCCCTGTTTTGTTTCTTAAGTCACATGATAATTTTTACACATCCATTAGTTACAGTGGCTCAATGACCTCTAGGGCTGCATAAAGCCAATGACATGGGACATGCCAGAGCTGCCACGGTTCTCATCCTTTCAACACCACCATGAAACATGCATGCGTGTTTTAAGAGAAAGCATGGTCTAGGATACAGGTGTAGGGACAGGGCTATTGGTCTCCGAGGAGGATGTCCTGGGGCTGGTAGGAGATGACTGTGTCATTCCCCTCTTCTGTGTTATAGTTGTGAGCCAGGGGTTGTGTAGAAACTACTGCAGTTGCTCAGGCATTGCACAAACAGACTGCACGGTGCCAAGATCAGTTACACTGTTCCGACACATACCTTCAGCATTAAGTATTGCTTCCCTAACATCCCCCGGTAAAGCCAGTGGAAAATCAACCGATTCACTGGTTACCGCACTTGGAAGACAAGAAGAGAGTAAACAATTCCTTGAATTTCACACACCAATCCATTGCTTTGCTTGGGAAACCTCAACCTCTACTACGGCCTGCCACCCACTTCAGTCCCCGTTCCTTGTCAACAGCTGTGGAAGCTACAGTGAAACGCTGCCTGGAAAGGTGGCCTCTTGGTTGCGGGGGTTTGGTCAACCTGCCCACCGTGCATCATTCAAGTATCCCACATGTGGAAACAGCTGCAAACAGACGTGAAAACAGCCAGGGAGGTGTTCTTCAATGGGGGCTTTCAGAACAATATGGGAACCGAGCTAACAGAAACAACACTGTCTATAGCACATGCTGAGATGGTACCATGGGACCCACGGCATAGACACATGACCAAAAGGTGGAGACCCCACTGTGTCAGGAAGGGGACAGAGAACATTCTTCTGGATAGCTAATTGCAAACTAGCATTTCCCAAGGAGGGTTCTGTATTACATGCTGTTACGTGTGGACTAAATGGATCAGAAATCCACTCTAGAGTAATTTCAAGTGCTAAAAGGAACCTAAAAAAGAACTGAAAATCCAAAGCAATAACGGGCACGGGGTTTCTGGCAGCGAGGTTGCCATGGAAGATGCAGTTATGTGGCTGTGAACCCATAAGCTAACTCCTTAGGCTCATGCATTTGAACACTCGGTGTTCAGCTGCTGCTGGTGCTTGGGAATGTTGGGGAACCTTGAGAAGGTGGAGCCTTGCGGAGTCACCGAGGGTGGGCCTTGTCTTTTCACAGCTGAATCCTGTTCCCTGTCCACTTTCTGCCTTCTGACTATGACACAGTCTGACCAGCTGCTTCACGCTTCAAAATCGCCACCTCCCCATCACGAGGAACTTCATTGGCTCGAAACGTGAGCCTTTCTTCTTCCTTAAGTGGCTTTGGAGGGGTATTTTGTAACAGCAGCCAGACAAATAACTAAAAGCACCGTGTAAAGAGCTGCCTGCCCTATTATTCGTGTTGTGACATAAAATGGGAATTTTACTTTTGCTAAAACAGTCACATACTGGAGGACTTCCAAAAGCAAACTCAGGGTCTATGTACGTGAATTCATATTTAAGTTTACAGACATCTACTTCCTCCAACGACAGAGCCTCAGAGTGACATTCAGGTGAGCTGGGCAGCCAGGAAGTGGCCAGGGCCTGCAGCCGTCTCTCCTACCTCCATGTCATCCCTCTGCTCGCTGTTTTCTTCATCCTGACCTCCATTTTTCGGCATGTAGGCCATTTTCAATCTCAAAAACCCCTTGACGCGAGATTTATGACTGCACACAGGAAGAAAACCAGTTGTAAAGGATATGGCTTGTTTCCATCCTTCTTGTTTAAGGTGTTTGCTGAAACTGTCCTCAGAGAAACCAGTACTGCAAACACTCACCCCTACACCTAGCCACAAGCCTAACCCCTATATCCACCAGCAATCTTCACCCCTACAATCACCCACAAAACTCAACCCCTATACCCACTGGCAAGAACCACCCCTACACCCACCCGAAAGCCTCACCCCTACACCTACCCTCAAGCCTCACCTTCTAGGTCGTAGGAGGAAATCCTTAAATGTATAGGGTCTCTCCATGGTTGGATCTTCTGTCTAGGGGAAGAAAAATAAATTAGCAGAAAAGCAACATTCATAACAATTTCATATTTCTGACATTCTCATCAGGAATATGAAGGATATATTTTTAGGACATGCAAGGGTACAAAAAGAGTGGGCTCCTCAACAGGTACTTAGCTGGTTAATTAAAGCTTGTCTACTTAAGATCCACTAGATGTCACTATCTACATCAGGTTCTAGTCGTCAAGCCCGGCCAGAGACAAATGACAAAATTATAGCCACCACAGCCAAGTATAATTTCTAACTGCAGGGTATGGCCTCAATCTCCCAGAGTCGATTAACTTTGGAAAACCAGCGGTCAGTGGTGCCTCATTATCCTTGTGACTGAAGAAATCTAAACACAGAGTTACACAGAATGCAAGGCCTGGCCTTGGGATGCAGCTCCGTGCCTCACATTAAAATATCAAGTCCTCAGCCTGAGTGAGTTGATGCTATCGCCCATCCAGGAGCCCTCACCCCTACTGGGCTGATTTCATGAAACTGTGAGTGAAACCAGGCTGTGTCTCTTAGTTTGTCAGCTTGACACGAACTAGAATCATCTAGAAAGAGGAAACCCCAAGTGAGGAATCACCCCCATCAGATCAGCTCTTTGGCAGGTCTGCCCGACTATTTCTTTGATTAACGATGGCTGTGGGAGGGCCCAGTCCACTGTTGGAAGTGCCTCCTTGGGCCCGTGGCCCTGGGTTATATAAGAAAGTAAGTTTGGTAGCTTCCTCCATGGTCTCTGCTTCAGTGTCTGCCCTCAGTCCCTGACCTGGCTTTCCTCCATAATAAACCTTTCTCTCCCAAGTTGCTTTTGGTCCATGCTGTTTAAAGAAGCAACAGAGAAGCAACCAATAGCACAGAATGTATACCCATTCAGTATGACACTGGGATTCATTTTAATGTGCAAAGATGGCTGGCTAATAACGCGGGAAATTGGGGGAAATTTATTTTTAAAATGTTATATGTAGTCAAACCCAAAATACTTGATCTGTCAAATTAAAGGCAATCCAAAATATTTGCTTTTATAGGAAGAGTGGCAAACCACAATACAATGATGTATTATGTCAAGATGAAGAGAGAGTATGTATTACATTTGACTTCTGTTTAGATTCTTTCTTCCTAATGGCTTCCTACCCTCTTACCCCATCCCCCGCTCCCGCTCGCCTTTTCCTGGCATGCATGTATCTACTCTGCTTCTGCACGCTGGCCAAAGGACAACCTTAGGCACCGACCACCCTTTTTTTTTTCTCTCTCACTGGCCTGATACTCATTGATTAGGCTAGATATTCATTGATTAGGCTAGTGTGACTGATCAGGAACCAGGGTCAGGGTGAGGGTATCTTCCTGTGCCTGCATCCTCACTGTTAGAATTGTAAGGCATACAATCATATACATATGCACACATCATAATGCCTTTTCATTTACTGGCTTTACACTTTTTCTCAAACAATATATTTTGATCATATCCTTTCCTGGCCCCCCAAGTCCTCTTAAGAGTCTATATCCCTACACACCCAACTTCAAATTTTTCCTCTTTTAAGAAACCCCTAAAGTCAAAACAGACAAACCCCAAAGACAAAATATACCAAATTAAACCAAACTGAACCAAAAAAGCACACAAAAACCAGGGAATCTGTTTTGTATTGGCCAACTCCTCCTGCCCTGGAGTGCAGTTGGCATGCCCAATGTGGCTCCACTGGAGAAAGCGGATTTTCTCTTCCCCAAGGTATCAACTGCAAATAGCTACTTGGTTAGGGACTGGACTCAGTCTACTTCCCCTTCTTCACACTGGGATTTTTTCTTTTTTCTGGCTTGAATTTGTATAGGTTCAAGCACATTTTCACGGTGAGTTCAGATGTGTGTTAGTCCTGCAGGGTCTGGAAGACACCATATTCATGTGGGCTCCGGGGACTGAAAGGGTACTTTAGGTTTCACTTCACCTTCTGAGCCATCAGCAAACTTTGCCCTGCTCCTACTCAAATGATATGAAAATTTCTTCCTCTGCCCATCTGATTAGGGCCTCACATGATCTCCCTGACAATGGTTCGTGCTCAAAGCTATCTCATGAACAGATCATTTCTAACCCTGACATGGAGCCCATGCACTGACAGATCCTCCTGCCTGACAGTCAGAGAGCCCATCTTAGACTCACCCATACGACCTTGTGTTCTATTTATCCCTCTGCTAATCTGTTCCTTACCGCTGGCTGACTTATCGGTTTACCATCCTTACTTCTAGGAAGTGAGCCTATGAGATCAGAATTTGAACTTTTCTCATCACCGATAGCTGGAGACAAGAAAGTAGGTACGTGCCCAAATAGCTGATTAATCCATTTGATCTATAAAAACTGAACCCTAAAAACTAACTTTAACTTAAAAAACTCAATTATTGTATTCTCTTAGATTATCCTCAGGAAGGCAATAAGTCAAACTTATTGACATTTGGGGATTATTATTTTCTATATAAAAACTTCCAATACACATCACTTACGATGTAAAACTTGGTAATCAGGAATGTAGGGGCCAGTGACAGGGTTTAGCCAGTAAAGGTGCTTGCTGTCAAGCCTGATGAAGAACTGAGTTAAATCACTAGATGGAAATGAAGAACCAACTCTCAAAACTTGCTCTTCTACTTCTGTGTGCACATGACCATGTACACATACACAAGTAAGTATACATTTTTAAAAAAACTATTGAGAAAGAATACTAATGCTGACAATTCTTTTCTTCATTCATTTGACAAACAAGTAATTTTAGTCAACATCAAGGAAAAGACACGTGGCATCGGAGTGCTGGCCTGAGAGTTGTAGCTATATGGGAGGGGCTGCCACAGCAACTAGATTCAGATGGAAAACAAATTCAGTGGTATAGGGAAAAGACTAATAGCCTGCAGGGCTGCCTACCAAGGCAGTAGTGAGGAACTGAGAAGCACCAGAGGCCTCCGGATACTCTTCTGTTGACATATCAAGCAAGAGAAGACATAGAGCAAGAAGCAGACTATGTCCAAGACTATACTCCAAGACTATGTCCTGTCTTTACTACGTTACAGGGCTGGGTGGTCCTTACTTGTGGGCTCTGGTGTCCTTGTTTATAGACTGGGACAATAGTGAAGTCTTCCTGTATATTGAGGATTAAGCTAGCCAGCTGAGAAGGAGCTTTACACACAGCCCTTGTAAGGTGCCAGGCACCATCCTGGCCCCTGTCGTCATGGATCCGTTCCACCTTTCACTTCACGGGGTGCTGCCAACTCAGCGCCACACAATGAGGGGCAGGTGCAAAATATGCTTCAAGGAAAATCCTCTAACCCAGCATTTCTTAACCTGTGGGTCATTTGACATCCCCCACCCCCATCCCCTTTCAGAGGCATCACCGAAGACCATCAGAAAATACAGATATTTAAATACTTAAATAACAGTTCATAATAGTAGCAAACTTACAGTTATGAAGTGGCAACAAAAATAATTTTACGGTTGAGGGGTCACCACCAGTAGCATGAAGAACTATATTAAAGGGTCACAGCATTGGGAAGGTTGAGAATTGTTGCTGGAACACTAACTGTTCATCTTAAAGACAGTGCTCCCCAGAGAAGGCAGTGGTGAATCCCAGATCGGAGAACACACTCACATTCGATTAGACTTTCCTTCCTTCCAAGGATATTGTTGGTTCCCCCTCCCTAACATCTTACAGTGAGTGCATACTGTTTTTTTTAGCTTCCTCAAAAAGTCAACCACAGCAGAGAAAGATGCAGCAAGCTGACCTGAGGTACGCTGCACTATGGGACCTGGGTTAGGGTGGGGCAATTTTTGGACAGTGCTGTCATCTTAAAGGGAGTGGCTGTTTTTGTAGAATCCTTGCCTCTATGATAAATCACCTTGAAGGCAAATGTAGGAGAAAGTTGCTAGAGGCCCAGATTTAAAACCTGGTAAAACCCACACCAGCCACTCCCCAGCCTCAGGCTCCTCCTGCCTCTGTTGACCACAGTGTAGGCACACCACAGTACCAGAGAACTAGTAGCAGGCCCACTTGCTAGATGAATCACCCTCTTCTCTGTTCCCAGGTTTCCTCACCTAGAAAATGCCCTCAGGAAGAGATGGTTTTGAACTGTGCACACCCGAGAAAGCATTATTACCCTGCCAGTACCTACGAACGTAAAAAGGTCTACCACCTAGACTACCTTAGAGTCGACCTCGCCAGCCTGGGCATACTACACTCTAGGAAAGCAGTCAGCCCATGCTGCACAGATACAACCTTGGCTGAGATGGAGAAATTTACATTTCTGCAACAGCTTCTCTCTACCCAGTGCAATGACTGCCCAAGGATGCAGAGAATCCGGAACTGGCAGCGGTAGGGAACATTCGGAGGTGTGCGGGCAATGGGGAGGCATAGAAGAGAAGAGGCGGGAGAAGGTTCCAGGGTGCAATAGGAGGAACACCTGTCAGACCTTCACCCTGTTATCAGGAATGCCTTCGAGTTATTTTTACCCCTAATCAGAAGGTGCAAGATACACTACGCCCAGTTTCAATGATAGACTGCAAGGAGCAAACAAGCCTGAAAAGAGACATTTAAAACAACCAGCCATCATATGTAGTCACAGCCCAGGCTGTTCCTGTGGCCCTGTGAAGACAGTAGGGCAGCGCCGGTGAGCAGCTGGCAGGCGAAAGGACTGTCCTCATTTACAGCCTCTCATCTCTGCAGGCTTTGGTTCTGCTGCCAGCCTGCATCTCCTAGGTAACAAGTGTGTCTGTCACCAAGGCCACAGAGCCTCTGCTCAGGGAACACTGGAATTGCTCTGATGCTCTGGTGTAGAGCTAGGTGGCAACCTGGCCTCGTCTCTGAGGGCACTCTTCTCCTGTAGGAAAGCAGGGGCCCAGAAAGGACCCCTCGAGAACTCACCCATCTTCAGATGGAAGGGACCACATCTGACAGGCAGATTCCCATCTCTTAAAGCCTGTCCTGTGGTAATGTCTTAGAGCACTGACTGTTTCCTTAGCTCTCTGTCCTACACGAACGTTCACTCACCACATTTGCTCTGCCTCAGTCCTTTCCTCAAAGTGCAATAAAGTAGAAAATAAATCCTGAAGATAAACAGTCAGGAATTAGAGAGAAGGAAGTGGATGTCCCAGCTGCCCCACAACTCGAACCTTAGTTCATGTCCACTCCCTGTCCCCGCACAACTAAAACCTGGGAAGTGCGACTACTGCCAGGATCGAAAGTGAATCCGGATTCTAAAATTACTTTGTTTCATCTTGAAGCCCTTGAGTCCAAAGCCCGGAGGAATCCATGATCAAAGGAGGTGATTCTGGTTGCTACTGTCACTGCCACCCTCGCCTGCTCTGGGAGAGCAGGCAGTGACCACCCACCATGCAAAGCAGCTTTGTCTCCATCTTCCCTGCCCACCTCTTGGCTCCCAGCGTGCACTCACTTTCCTCCTGGCAGGCTGCCAATTTGGACTCGCGCATAACAACCACCTGGCCCATTACACTGCTTAATTAATCCTTGTGCCCAGCTATTCACAATGGTCTGCAACAGAGACATGGGTTCCAGGAAGCTGAAGTTTGTACCTCTGGGCTTATACACCAGCAGGGGATATACACTTGTCCTCTAAATTTCCCTGTTGGCAGGGGGTTGGGAGTGGGCGTGGGGGGGGGGCTTCTCTGGGTTAGAGAACTTATGTGGCAAATGGACACAGAAACTGCTCAGGAAAGCAAGCCTGAGACTCTGAAGGCAAAGTTTGATACTGTAAATGTCAGTGCCGGCTAGGCTAGTAACAGCTGTCAGCGAGGCAAGGGGCTTCAGCTGGTAGGTCTACAGTATCTCTCTCAAAACCACACACATTAAGTACACAAAATGGGACCTTCAAGTTATTTAAAGCAAGTTCATAGCCATCTATACCAAGGTTACTTCTCCTGTCCCCTTGTCATCAAATCCCTGATTTCCAAAGAGCTTTCTGTTACACTGGACATCAGAGAGGCGCCTGAGACAATGCTTCCTTAAAGAATAAAGTTGTACTACCCTAATTTACAAGACATCAGCTCATGATTAGTTTGAAATACAGTACTAAGGAATATACTTATTCAGTATGAAATCACTTTTATTGCTTCTGATTAATTTGGTTTGAAGTCTAGTGAATCAAACCTCAGACAAACACTGCATATTTTCTCTCATTGTGGTGTCTAGGAGGAAAAAAATGGGCCAACACACGGGAGGAAAAAGGAGACAGCAGTGGAGTATAAGGAGGGACTAAACCACTCCAAGTCCATCACATCATATGTCCTTATAGGGCGTGCAGGATGGCTCAGTGGTCGGAGGCACATGCTGCCAAGCCGGATCGCCTGAGCTCAGTCCTCATGACCAACATGTAGAGAGAGGGACTGGGTTATTCTCTGACCTCCATTTAAGTGCCATGGTAGAAAAGCATGTAGCACCAAGCACAATGTAAAATAAAGGGAGCATAATAATAATCAGGTAATTAAGAAGTCCGTCAATTTGGAGTTGGAAAAAAAAATCACCCAATTTTTTTTTTTTATTTCTATGGTCTTCACTTGGAAGGCTTTTATAATTATCTAAATTAACTACCTTGGTATAATTATATGGAGAATTACAGAGAAATGATGTGAAGTGAGAGGGGAAGAAAGAAACTGACAAGGTTTTCTGACGGTTTTAGAATCCCCAACCTACGGATGCTCCGGTAGCAGAAGTATGATCTAGGGAAAAAGGGAATGAGAACCATGTTTGACCCAAAGTAGGGAATTCTGGGTCTAATTTTCCAAAGTGTCATCTGGTATTAATAGCCACTTGCCAAAGTGGCTTACGTTTAAACCTTAATGAAAATAACAGATACTTGTAAGTGGGATCTGCCAGCACACCAGCTGTACTTCACACACTCATATGTGGCTGCCGGAACACCAGCACTGAGCTCCACGAGAGAGAACTTGCTTCGTTGATACATCTACGAAGATCAGAATCCCACCTACCAGTAAGTGTTTGTTCAAGGAATGAATTCTCCAACTGCTAATGGGGTCAGACTGTCAATTAACAACCATATACTCAGTCGGGTCCCTTAGCCCTTAAAAAGACTAGGAAGGGTGGCTGTCAAGGCCACTGTCCCCCACCTTCCTGCTATCCATGGATCTTCTCCATTATGTAAAGATGTTTCTAAATCTTTAGGTGTGTGTATACATGTGCACATGGGTGAGCACAGAGGCCAGAAGAAGGGCTCACAGTCTTTCAAGCCAACATTGTAGGCTGTTGTGAGGCACGTGATGTAGCTGCTGGGAGCCTAAGTTCCAGTCGTTCGTTCATAAGAACAGTAATCACTCTTAACCACTGAGCCATCTCTTAACCCCAACCTTCTTTATTAGTAATAATTAATAGGTCGACTGAAAGAGTTTTCATCTTCTTAGTTTCTCTTAACTGAAACGGGATACTTCTGACAAATGTCGGATCTGTGGGCCACATATAGTTTAACTATAACTGAAGGGACTTCGGCCAGCTTAAGCGTGGCGAGCATGGCTCTGGCAGGCCCAGCTCTCCCCAGATCCCCCTGACTTGCTAAAACTGTGATTACATTCCTAAAGCTAACTACCAAGGTCTGTCCCCTTATTTGTCCACTTCCTCCTCCTGAGGCTGACTACCAAGGCCCAGCTATCAAAGTAATGAAATCCAATAATCAAAAGCCCCCTTTGGCTACCCTAATTAACATGGCCAGTTAACATTAAACGCCTCATCCTAACATGGGCTACCCTTGTACCTTTATAAACCGCCATTTTCGTATGTGTCGTGTCTGTCTCTTCCCTATCCAGAGGCAGTCCTTTGTCTTGTTCCCCTCAGTGCAAATACCCTTCCCCATTTCCCTTGCTCACTTTCTCCCCTCCCCCTTTCTCCCTCTTCCTGTATCTCCTGTCTTTATCCCTTATGCCTTCCCTCTGTCCCTCTGAGGCAAATAAATCTCCTTTGCGCTGAGAACATTGTCATGGGGGTCCTGAGCTGATACTTTTTCAATAACAATGGCTATGTAGCTGCCACGATGAAACTCCACAAAAGAGACTGAACATGAATAACACATTCTAACTGTGCATTAGCAATTTTATGGGAATGAACATCTGTGCAATTTTTCCACAAGTGTCTTACACATACAGCCAAATACACATGTAAGTCCAGGGTCTCAAGGCCAAGTACATGGAGAATAACCCACTTGACTTCTACTACCGCATGGAGCACAGGGTTTGTACCTTCACTCCCCCCTCTAGTTTCTACTGCAGTTCATATCCTTGAAGGTAGCTCACATGGGTCACCAGAGTCCATTGGAAAATACAGATATTTACATTATAACTCATGACAGTAGCAAAATTACAGTTATTAAGTGGTAAGGGAAATACTTTTATGGGTGGGGGCCGCCCAGCACTGTATTAAAGGGTCGCAGTGTCAGGAAGTTGAGAACCACTGTTATATTGGGCTTATGGTGCTGTGAAACAGGCTTCTTTCTGGCCATTTCCATAACTAGAAGACTGTTCTGTTTATTCTGTGGAACCTTAAAACTAAAAAAAAAAAATTCTTAGCATATATTAATTATATGAAATAATGACTTTCACTGTGCCCTTTTCATATATTCATATAATATATTTTGATCACATAATGATCTTCTTAATGAGCTGGTTTCTATTCTTATGTTGGGCCTTGACAGCACTGACTTCTTTGAAAACTTACCCTGGTTACCACTCAAAATCCCAAAGCCCAATTATTCCCTGTACTGAATTGTCTCTAAAGAACACACCTCTACTCACTGAAGCATGATGCCTTTTAAACCAGCCACCCCTAAGTCACACAAGAAGAGGGCATCCTGGAGAAAGGCGGTGGAACTTTTACTTACGGCTCTTTTTGTTTTTTCCTTTGAGATGCACGTGTCAGAGTCCTGCCTGGCCTCAAATGTAAAGAAATGACCTGTCTCTGCTTCTCAAGTGCTAGAATTAAAAGCTGTGCCTCCACTCTCGGCCTTTCTTTTTATCATTTAAGGATATAAAACAAACTAACAAACAAAACTAACTGAAAAATAAAGACCACAAACTTAGGTGTCTCTGTGTCTGTGGTTGTGTCTATGTACATGTCTGTGCATTTGCCTGTGTCTGTCTGTGCATGTACATGTGTCTGTGTCTCTGTACATGTGTCTGTGTCGCTGTGCATGTGTATCTATCTGTGCATGTGTTTGCATCTGCACAAGTGTCTGTGCTATGTGTGCAAGTGCCTGCAGAGCCCAGAAGATGTCAGGACCCCAGGAGCTGGACTTACAGGTGGCAGTGAGCCACTGGACATGAGTAATGAGTTCTGAACTCAGGTTGTCTGGAAGAACGCAGCAAATGCTCTAAGCCATTTCTCTAGCTCCTCACTTATGACTCCAGAGACTATGAGCCGATACTTTCCTTTGACAAATGCATGGTTCTTACATTAGGGAACAGAGTGACTGGGGACAGCCACATGAAAATCGGCCAACTGTCTCAAAGCATGATTTTCTAGTTTTTAACCTGAAGAACATGACAGGGAAACCCACCAAGTCAGGAATGCCCGAAGCCTTTTGAACTGGCTAGTTTTATGTCAACTTAACACAGGCTAGAGTTATCAGAGAGGAGGGAGCCTCAATTGAGAAAATGCCTCCATGAGATCAAGCTGTAGGCAAGCCTCTAGGGCCATTTTCTTAGTTAGCAATTGATGGGGGGAGGGCCTAGTCCACTATGGGTGGTAGTCCTGGGTTCTATAAGAAAGCAGGCTGAGCAAGCCAGGAGGAGCTGCCAGTAAGCAGCACCCCTTTGTAGTTCTAGGTTCCCACCTTGCTTGAGTTCCTGTCCTGAGTTCCTTTGATGACCATCTGTGCTGTAGAGGCATAAACCAAATAAACCCTTTCCTCCCCAGGTTGCTTTGGTCACGGTGTTTCATCACTGCAATAGTAACCTTGACTAAGACAGTTTTCTGTGCAGTTTCTGAGACACTCAGGGCCTCTCAGGAAGACCTGAAAAGAATCACCAGGTTTGGGGCTGGAGGGACAGACAGCTCAAAGGTTCAGGGTGCTTCCTGCTCTAACAGAGGGCTAAAGTCTGTATCTCAGCACCCAAATGAGGTGGCTCACAGGGGCTCCAAGGGAGCTGGACACCATGTTCTAGCATCTGTGGGTATGCACTCATGCCTGTCTCGCATATTAAACAAATCTTAAAAAACAAACAAACAAACAAACAAAAACAAAAAAACAAAAAACCTCCCAGGTTTCAGATATGGTTCTTATAGAAGCACTATGCAGTACATCCCCAGGGTACCTGAGGTCCATTCAGCTTTGTACTTAGAAACACACATATTCTAATGTGCTTCTTGAAGACTCTCTTCCTTAGCTGATGTCCCAAGAGAGTGACATCATGGCTTGTCTCTTCATTCCCTCCCTGGTAGGAGTCTTTCCTAACACTCTCCATCGGAAACAACCCCGACAGCAGGTTTGTACTGGATCCTCCCAGTCACTTTAGTTTATAGACTATTTATGCTACGTGCTTGCACTAGGATTGAAACACACGATGCCCTTGTAAGGCAGAAGTATTTGATTCTCCTCTCATAGCTGTTACTTATGACACTTTGAGCTGCTTGGGGGGAAGGTGGCTGGGAGGGGGGCAGAACAGTCTTAGGAATGGCAGCTGGTATATAAGCCGCCATCCATTTACACTGACGCAGGGTACAGGTGACTCCCCCAAACTGCAGTTGCAGTCTACAGCCCCCACTGTTTTCTCACCGAGCAGGGAGGAGGAAGGGAGACAGAGCCACAGAGGCTAACCTGGAACATTCTAAGGTGAGAGTAGCATTGTCAGTGAACAGGTACACTCACAACCAACAGAATCTTCTTTTCCACCTCCAAGCAGATGAAAAGCCATAAACAAAGAAGGGAAACAGCAGCCTGTGCAGAGGTAACTATTTTAACCAAAGGGAAGTGATCACCAAGCTCATGGAAACAAAAACCAAGACGAACCTGGACAGGAGAAGATAGCTATGCCATAAGGGGCAATGGCTAAAGGTGGAGGAGTGAAGTGAGAGAGGTGAGCCAGAGAAACTGACAAGAGCAGTCATGTGACTCACATGGGGACTTTCACAGCTAAGTTGACCTCTATCTGACCCCTCCATCGGGCCACCTTCTCACAAGAGCCATGGCGAGAGCACACCACACTCCCCATCTCAGTCCCTCTGTCATGTCTGTCATACTCTACAGACACATGCTGGAAATCCCTGAAACCCCCAACGCCAGCATGCAGTCTAGAGTCTGGAACTGTCCTTACCGGAAGGTGACTAAGAGGCACGTCCACCTGGCCCAGGAAGTCGTCTCGTGTCTGTGAGGAAGAAAGCAAAGTGTTAATGTTGCCATCTGTACCCTGAGTGCCAGAAGCTCTGTAAAACTGTCCTACTGCACAGAGAAAAGAGTAGTCCAGAACCTGGTATGGGTTCAACGAAAGGGGGCGGGATGAAGGCAGATGGCCAAGATGAGGCCCCAAGCTGTCATCAGCAGACCTGGAAGTGCAGCTCCAACATCTGGCCTTTAAATAACTGACACTCTGTGCCTATCCCCCAAAAGAAGGGCACAGAATCCTCTTGTAGGGCTGGGAGCATGTGGCCAGTCAGGGAAGAGGAATGTATAAGGCCATTTAGGGTTTGGGGGCAGAGTTGGACGCGGCTTAAAAAGAAGGCAGGACAGAAATGTTTGGAACATTTCAACACATACTTATCCTGCCATAAATTCAAGAGCTTCCTGAGAGCGCAGAGTCTGAAGAAGCATGGCTTAGCTACTAATACATCTTGTAAACTGCGGGTCATAAAAAGGGGAAAAAATGTTATGGCTTTTTCCCCCCCCTATCCAGTCAGTATGCTCCTGGAGAATCCATGTCTGGGGAGGAAGTCTGTAACTTTGGATATGCTGTGCTCCTTGCTGTCTTGACCTACCACACGGCATCCTTCTTCATGTCTTAAATGGGACCAGTGTGGCGTTAGTTATGGGGCTCACTGGTCCGATCTCAACTTTGGGAGTCACCGTGGGAGTCAGAGTTCAGGGCCAGGCTCTAGACAAATGTGCCCAACAGTATGATCATACCCGTCCTGTGGTTATAGCACTTGTAGCTTGGCCTCTGGTGTCCAGAGGACCACAAATCAGTGGGCACAAATCAGATCAAAATAACTTCCTTCCCCCTAGAGCACGGCTGTTTGTATCTCAGGAAAACACATGAATGCTGGAAAATTCTTTGCATGGGATCAAACCCTTCCCACAGCTATCTGAAAAAACAAAAACAAACCAAAATAATCAAAACAAGGAGGCCCTAGAGACCCTTATCTGCACTGTGTTGGTTTACTAAGAAATATTCCAGTTTACAAATGCCACTTTATCTTCTCCCATTTAGTGGAACGACAGGTAAACACGAACAAGGTTTATGGAAATAATTTATTCCAAGTTTCGGTATTTCCTTATAGATAAGATTAAAAAGTGTCTCCTCCAAATGATGCATGAAAGATGACAGAAACTCAGCACTGGCCAGAAGTGTATGAAGAATGAGAGTCACCTCAGTGTCTGCAGATCCGTGTATGCACGTGTGCTCTGCAGTTGTGTACATGCACATGTGCAATATGGGAAGGAGAGGCCGGAGATGTCATTCCTCAGGCAGTCTGTCTGTCCTGTCCTTTGAGATAGTGTCTCTCATTGATGTGGAACTCACCATGCATGCTAGGCTGGCTGGCCAGAAAGTCCTAGAGATCCACCTGCCCCGACTTACCCAGTGCTGGGATTACAAGCCCATACCACCATGCCCAGATCTATTCAACTCAGGTCCTTAATCACACACGACAAACATGCTATTGACTGGGCCATCTCTCCAGTTACAAATGCTAAAAAAAGGACAGAAGTCAGGGAGGGATGACATGTGGAGGCTCCCACCTAGACAATGGCAGGGGGAGCCTGTGGCCATCACAATATCCTTGGGCTGTCACCGCCACAGAGTGACATCTTAAAGCCATGTTATAAAAATGTTAGTCATTTTTGAGAAATCTGCAACACAGAACCATTTCCATCAAACCTGCTGACTACAATAAGCTACAAAAACCAAACTGCAACTCACAGCAAGCCTGGCATTTCTTGCGACTAACTGTAGGCCGTAACGGTGTCCATTTCAACCAATATTTTCTCTTTTTTTCTTTTTTTTAATCCAGGGTGAAGACATGCAGGTTAGTAACAAAATTACTTATGCTCTCTTCGACAGTGAAACTGCTCACTGGAGCCTCTAAAACAGGCATGTAAGGTAAAGCAAAGCTTCAATGATATCACTGGAAACGTGAATAAATATACAGACCTTAGCGCTCACTCATTAAACACAAACTCAATTCAGGATCACCTTTCCTCCATCATTCATTCACTCACTCATTCTGCTTATTCCCTGCCTCTTTTCCTTTTTTGAGCCAGGATCTTATTTATATACCCTAGGCTAGCCTCCAACCTGAGATCCTCCTGCCCCGTCTCCCACACACTGGGATCACACACAGGTGTGCACCACTTTGCCCCTTTATAGTATGCATACTGTGAGCCTTTAAAACAAGCATGCACTGTATTTATGTTACGTTATGTACATATACAGAGATGTTGTCATGTGTTTTGGATGCCATCGGCGTCAGACCAGGATTATAACCACAGCTCCAGCAAAATCCTACTGAAGACCCCAGTGTCCTGCGCACACTGGTTAGAGAAGGCAGCACTGAAGTGAACAACAGGCTTACCTGTCTTCAAAATACGTGAGACTCAATTTCTCAAGGAACAAGCCCACTCAAAAGTCTATGCCATCTCCTGGTTTATGGGTCAGAGCACCACTTGAAGGGTGGGATCCAAATTCACTAGGCACCCACCACAACTCCACTGAAAAAGACCTGTTCTTCTCCAGACAGAGGCTGTGTGAACCTGATTCACAGAAGCTGAGGGGCAGGGCAGGGGACTACCGGGGAATAAGAGTAATTGCGACCCAGGGAGGTTGGGTTCTCAGGGACCACACTGAGACATGTCACAAGGACCAGCAATTATTAGAAATAACCCTATACACCCTCGTAGCTACATATGCAGGTAGTGATTAATAAGATTTAAAATTTTCCCTTCTGGTGCTGGGAATCAAATCCAAGACCTCATGCATGCAATGTAAGCCTCTAACTCTGAGCTACATTGCAGCCCTCATTGGAAAATGGTAGTGGAAAGTATCAGTGTGCCTTGAATGAAATACAAGTAATGTTTTGAAGAATCCTTTTCAGTTCCATGTGAAAGTGACCACTTGGACTGAGCTGTGATTAAGATGAGCTTACAGGAGCTGAAGAGATGGTTCAGCCGGTAAAGTGCTCGCTATTTCAAGCATGGGGATTTGAGCTTGGATCTCCAGAACCTATTTAGGAAGCTGGCATGGGAGGTCACCCCCCCACCTCCATCTGTAAGATGAGAATAGGGAGACAGAGACATGGTCAATATCGACCTCTGGCCTCCACAGGCTTAGGACACACACACACCCCAAAAATTAGCGTCAACAAAAAATTGTTTCCTTTTATGTGATATAAAATGCTACTCTACTGAGAACTGCCCGATGCTATTGCCTGAAGCTTTACCCTGGACATCTTGAAGTAGTCACTTTTAAGATTAGAATTTCTCACAATAAATCCAAGTATACAGGATTTACAATGTAAGCTAGAGATTCAGAAGAATTTACTCATCAAGACAGATCATAGCTGCACTTTTGTATATAACACACTGAGACAAACATCACAACCCCCTCACAGGAAGGGTGGCCGGTTGCACGTGTTACATCTACACGCAAGACATCAAAAAGGGTCAGCAAGTCGTGGGGGGCAATGATCCTACACAGAAACAATGCTATGTATCTAGTTAGAGTTTTTTAATCCACAGGTTAAAAAATAATCTCCCCTCACACACCCAGCAATCCACGCCAGCCTCTAAGCCTGCTGCACCATAGCAATAGAGTGGGGAGCTGTTTTATGTTGGAGCCCTTTGGAAGCATGCATACTGCTATCTAAAGAATAGATAGCTTAAGTAACATTCACAGAAACTTTTGGATCCAGTGTCACAAACACAGCAAGTCCTCCACAGCTCAGTATCTGGAGAGCCACCTCAAGGTGAGATGGTGCATTCCTTCTTCAGACCCTGCTTCATTCCTCGGGAAGGCATGACGCCGGCTTTGTCATCGCTGACAAGAGAGAGACGTGTGTTTTCCTTCCACTTGTCAGGCGCCTCAGCCCGTACCACATGGACAGGGGAGTGCTGTGTCTCAGAGGCCACCAACAGTTATTGGTCTCTACCCATTAGCCTGTGTAGCACAGGCCCCACACATTACTTTGTCTACATATGGAAAGGCCCTGCTGCACAGCTGCCCACAGCATGCACTGCTACAAACTCCTGCTGCATAGTTGCCCACAGCACACACTGCTACAAGCTCCTATGCCTCCACCTACCCCATGAGCCCCTGTTAAATCTGTTTACATCCTCGGTGCCCAAGCTTCTCCTGTACCTCCACCACGGCCTACGCCGCATGAGCCCCGCTGTACCTGCATTCCATGAACCTGTTACGGGCCTCCACAGTAGCCTACACTGCACAAGTCCTATCATATTGCCGCCAAGAAGGCACTATAGAAGCCCCTTGCACTTCAAACCCTACTGCCCCTCCACTTAGAGCTCCTCTACACAAGGCTGCCTTCACCTCTGCCCATACCTCACACTGCATGAGCCCCACTGTACCCCCAGCCACCTGACACTACACTAACCTCCACTGCACCTCCACTAAGGCCTGTATGATTGCTCTTATTTCTCCCCACACTTCTTGTTACAAGGCACCCCTCATCTCTGCCCATATCCCATAAACCCACATTTCAGCACCTGGGGCCTCTGGCTTTAAGGTGAAATGCTTTAAAATGTTAACTTAATAGAGTAATGGTCATATGGCAATCCACTAAAATGAAAGAAAAAGGGCCACAGTGAAATTCCTGAATCCCGTGTGCTCTTAATCAAATTCACACACACACTGGGGGCTGGGAGCACACATTGTGCATAGACATGTATATACACATACTAGGGTGTGGAACACACCGTGCACAGACATGTACATACACACACACACACACACACACACACACACACACACACACACACACACTTAAATGGCTCTTACACTGCTAGCTCCTGTGCCACTCAGCTTTGGATGGTAGGGTTGAAATCTGTCACCCACTGAAACAGAGTAAGGTGTGTTCTGGAGACAGTGGTTCTTATTTGTGACAACAAACCAGGCCTCCATGTCAACACAGTCTCACAGCAAACTCCCAGGACCTGAACTGGCTCTAGTGAAAGCAATTTGGGAGGTGACATGGCTGTCCTACACCAGCTCTCTCGCCATCAGGAAGAACATCTATTTTAAGGAATGCTTTTCTTGAAAACACAAACAGAAGGCATAGAGAGGTAGATGGAGCGAGGAACAACTGTGCCGGCAGACGAGCAGCCCTGACGTTGCCGTCTGGATATGGTCCAGGGACATAACTAGGCCAGTATGCGCTGGGCCTTCATGGGCTCAACTGAGGTCCCAACTCCTCTGAGTTCTCAGCTATGAGACCAGGGAGAGGATAGTCCTAACGCCCTCTGCGCTCGTGTGTTGAGAGGTGACTAGAGAGCATCCTCAAACATTGAGTGCATTCCAGATGTAGGGTGACAAGAACAGTCCTTAAATATAAGCCATTGGTAATCAGATTTTAGTATACATCCAACTGGAGGGGTTTGAATGTTGGGTGGACTCTGGGGACCAAACCCCTTATGGAACAGTTCTTCTAAGCTCAAAACACCTCCTCATCACTTCAAGTTGGACAACCCACGTGTCCAGTGCTGTTCTGTGTAACAGACCCATACAACCTGCAGCTTCTTTGAGCAGTCCTCAACCTTCCTAACGCTGTGACCCTTTAATACAGTTCCTCATGCGGTGGTGACCCCCAACCATAACATTATTTTCCTTGCTACTTCATAACTGTAAATTTTGCTACTTTTAGGAATCATAATGTAAATCCTTTTCTGATGGTCTTCAGTGACCCCTGTCAAAGGTCGGTCAACCTCAAAGTGGTCATGACCCATAACAACGACTGCTGTGACAGTTCTGAGATAGGCTGCATGGCCTCTTGTGGAATCCTGAGAATACTTTGTTGTGTCATAGTCAAAGGCAGGAATCACTGTAGAGGAGACATGGCTTTGAGCATTTGCTGGACTCATGTCCATGAACTAGTGCTGCGCAGAGCGGGAGGGGTTTTCCAACATCACTTAACAACACACTCCCCTCTCCCAAGACATTCCTGTAAGACACCCAGACAATTTCTCACTAAGACTCTCCTCTATGGGGATTCTAGGTTGTATCAAGCTGACCGTCAGAAGTATTTGGTATCGCCTCAGAGGCTTCATGTGGCTTCCTTATGTGAGACAGGACAGCGAGGGCATTAACCAGAAGATGCTGACCAAGGACAGCATACTGGGAAGGTGGGCTGGTGTTGAAAGGAGCTGAGGAAAGTTTAAGTTTTCCAGGAATGGAAAGGTTGGTATGCACCCCCTGTCCCGGGCTGCAGAGTGGTTGAGGCAGTTGATTAAAGCTGGAGCCTGGGGCCCACTCATGAGTAATCCTCTAAGACCGACATTCCCAACCTCAGTCTGGCATACACAATACGGAAGACAAGAGGTAGAAGTCCATACCATAGGAAAGTGTGGCAGCATCTCTTCCCCATTGCCCAGATAGCTATCCAGGAAACCAAGACTCCACAGTCCTTACAACCCTGTCCCTGTCTGTGAAAACAAGTCTTTTATCAGGCAAGGCCAAGGAACACTAACCTTAATCTATCAATAACTGTTTATATCTATAATCTATTACCATGCATCTTTTCAGAGGGAGGAGGACCCTGTCCCCTTCTATATTCTGGAAAATGTCTGGCTTCACAGTTAACTGGGGCATCTGGGGCATCTGCTTCACAACTATCTAGTGGCACGTGACTCCTGGTGGGGGACCACTTTCTATAAAGCTGTTTTTCCTTGTGGAACAGAGTATAGAAAAGTATAGGCACCAGTGTCAGCCCCACGCGTACATCCGTCCCTCAGTACCTCTTTGTAAAGCACGATTAGATTGTTGACTGTCCTAACAAAACAAAACAAAACAAAACAAACAAAAACAAAACAACCTTCAAAGAACACAACCCGCAGAAAAGACGAAAATTCTCACAAGGGCTACCTGTTACAAAGCCACTCATCTGACCTTTACGGCTAAATGACAATGTATTCCTGGTTTTGTTCACAGTGACCGCCTAATTATGGACTTATTTGAGGTACTGTTTGTCTTCATTTTAGGATGATTTTCTCAGGGTACTGGTCTTACTTCTCTTGGGAAGTTTTAATTGGATATGTAAAGGGGGAAAGAAGAATTCTGGGTCTTGTCTCTTTACTTCAGTACCAAAGAATAGAATAACTGTGAGTAATTAATGTCAGACAATGACAGTAAACAATGTAGGGTCAGGAAGCAGTATGAATTATGGGGAAAATGAACAAGACTGTATGATGGGCTCAGTATCATTTACTATTTTGCTCCATTACCTTGCTTGATGCTAAAATTCCTTCCTCACAGGTCAAAGCATGAGATGCCAACGGTCTGTCTTGTTTTCTGGCTGGCCAAATAGTTTGGACATATGGAGAGCTGTGAACCACAAACTGTAGTGTGAGCGAGTGCAGGGTGTTCATTCATCCTTGGGTATTTCATGACTGAGGATGCTAAGTTAACATCACAGAGGTTTATGCAAGGACACCAATTCACTTTTCCTCAGGGCTCTATGAAACAAGCTTTGTAATATGAGCTTTGGCATCCTAGGTAGATCCTTCTAGGTCTCTTTTCTCCACTGGTCATGTTTTGGCTGCAATCACATCTCTGGCCAGTGGACTCCATCAGTCTGCAGGGGAGAGAGTCCAGCTGAGCTCCAGGGAGAGCCTCAAGACTCCAAGGAATGTAAGTTCCCATGTAGCTCACTCACAAGGGCCAGCACTGTCCGAAGAAGGGTAAGAAGCCTTCTGTGGGCTACAGAACGGGAGGGCAGCAGCTGGAACATTAACCCAGTTAGCTGGGCACTGACAGTCTTGAGGAAATACTATCGTCTTCAGGTAACTCCCCTCCTCAGGTAACCATAGCTGACCATGCTGCAGCACCTATTCCATAGCTTCTTGAAGGTACACGCCAGGGCTGTGAATTCCAAGCGAACACAACCCGAAGCGTATTAGCTACAAGCATATTCCTGGGTCTGTGCTCTCCTCACTTGCATGGTCACATATGTATGAGATGAGAAGGTAGGCATAAAAAAAGAGAATGAACTAAGTCATTTTAAATTGTTGTTCTTACCCCTCCCTTTGACATCAGACTTCTTTGAACCAGAACATGTATATCCCTGGGACATACACAAAATTCCCAGGGCACCAGGCTAAGGATAAAACCAAACCATCTAGGTTCTCCCATGGGTCAGGTTTCCTATCACCAGTGTGCTTGAGGACAGTGTCTGCTTTCTGGAGCCTAGATTCTCGGGCTTTCTGAAGAAGGATCCCTTCTCATCCCTGATTCCTACCATAGTCCACTCTGCCTACAAGCCAAAAATGAAGGGCCAACTGGGAGGGAAATGAAGCTGAGAAGCAAAGAAAACATACCTCAGACTACAGTTTTGCATCCACCTGACTTTTCTCTGTATTTGCTTTAAAAGATGAAGTTGGGAATCTTCTGCCAGAAAATGAGCCTGACATGGTCAATTAGTTTAACAATAAAGAATGGCTTTGCTAACTCAGTTTGTGGTAGATATTTTCCTCAAAATGAACAGTGTCTGCAATCATGGGACTAAACTACCTGGCATCCTGGGTACTTTCTGAAATAGGCTTGACATATTCAAGCATCAGTCATAAAGTCAGATAGCTTTTGCAGCTACCGGACTAAATTACTCAACTACTGATAAATTACAGATGTCGACTTAAAAATATGTAAGAAGTGAGCTTTCAAATTCTTTATGAGGTCCACTAAGCAGAAACACTGTTTAAAAAGCACAAAATCCATCATCAAGTCAGGCCATTAATGAGGTAATTAAAAAGTTTCCCTCAAAACTCAGTGAAGATTTAGAACTTCTTCTTCATAGGTCAGGAAAAAAAAACATAGAAAAGAGAGATTTCCCCTCTTCACACACAGTGTTAGCAAAAGGACTTTAGAGGAGAATTTTCAAGGCTTTGGGGAAAATTAGTTCATTTGGTATTTATCTTAGGAGGAAACCACTTCAACTAAGGACTTCCAAGATATAGAGACAGTTTGAGGATGTAGTAGATGTCACTTCAGGCACAGAGTAAAGACCACTTAGTGATCTCCATACCCTCCTGGGGCCCGTGGCCACCTTCCAGTCTTTCTAGAACAGTGTCATATCTGCAGGACACCAGGGGTTACACCACAGTCACTGTGATACTCTATGCCCATAGCACACGCCTCAGCTTAGACATCAGCTCTCTGACAGACAGATGCTGAGGACAGCATGTTTCAAAAACTCCTCACTCACTTTTAATTATCTGGAGCCAGAGTTGGCAAGTACCAGGGGAACTGCAGGAGCAAGAGAGGCTTACAAATTGATCATGAGCTGTAATCTTAACAGTATAAAGCAGCAGTTCTCAACCTGTGGGTCGAGACTCCTTCGGGTGTCATATATCAGATATCCTGCATCTCAGATATTTGTTACAGTAACAGAATTATAGTTATGAGGTAGCAATGAAATAATTTATGGCTGGGGTTCACCACAACATGAGAGAGTGTATTAAAGGGTTATAGCATTAGGAAGGTTGAAAATCACTGGTATAAAGGTTCAATTTCCTCTCCTATTCCCTTCTAGCTTCTGTTATTCTCCCAAACAAGAAATAGGTGGATCCATTTCTACATGTGGCTATAAATAACTATGGGCAGGAATGTGGAGGAGACAAGGGCGGGGTGTGATTCTGGTTGCCTATTTGGAGGCCTAGCCCGCTGGCCCAATAGGGTTGAGGTATTTATAGGAATAAGACTCACAGGTGCACAGACAAAGCCCAGGGATTTTGCTTGTTGTGGCCAAGGGATATCTGCCTGGCTAAGGAACCAAAATGACAAATCCTGTTTTTAAAATAGACTCAGAGGATGTGATCCTTAAGAGAGAACTCCAGTCATTAAACCAACGCTACCACCTCTCTGGAGTAGCTGCCTGCCCTATTAATTCTTACTGTGGTGGGGAGCTGACTTCCTATGGGGTACAGAGGTTGGACTTCAGACATCAAAGCCCTATATCTACCAAGACCGAATTCATAAGCAAAGGCAAGTTTCCTAGTTGCTACACCAAAGGTCAATGTCATCCATAAAGCAAGGATAAAAATGGCTGTACTGTGCACAGTAGTTGCTATTAAATGGGACAAGTAGGTTCAATAAATGCTACTCTAATAGGGACTTCTATAGGTGACACCATTAGTGTTTTGGCTGAGTGTTTTCTGTGTGTCAGGATGGGGGTGGTGACTGGCTGTGTTTTGTAGATGTCTGCAAGCATCATCTCCTACTAGATACCATACCAGCTTGTCTCTTAGGTCAATCAAAAAAGCTTCCCAACACTGTCAAATGTTCCTTCAGTAAACGGGGGCACTGTACAACCCCATCACCCTCATACTCTGGAGGGAGTCCTTTATATTTTAGGGCAATTCCATATGAAACTCCTGGTGGTCTTTCTGTAACTCCTTGCCCTTCCATGGAGCACCAGGGAAGAAGGAAGAGGTCCACACTTGAACTCTGTAACTCTAGAGTCTTTTAGTTTGTACCATGAAACAGACTGACTTAACTGCTGATTTCCCTCCATGCCCAAGAATTCTTAAACAAACAACATCAAACCTCCCAGCATAAAATATAGGGTGAGACAGATCACTCATATGGCTGCAAGGAACCTGTAGAGACTGATACCAAAGGTTAGCTCCCTGCCTGACTAAGGTGTTTAAAATTAAGAGCTAAAGGAGTTACTGAAACAGGTGTCAAGCTCTAGTCAGAATCACACAGTGGTACTACTGTCAAATCCAGGCAGGAACAAGGGCAAGGGGATTGCGGCATGCTTGAAGGAAAAGGCTAAAGGGAAAGGATGTCCCTGTCAGAAGATTTTAATGATCAAGTCACCAAAGACAATTAGAATGAGTGTGTTAAGCACTAAACTTGTTATGTCCCCAAACACAGGACAAACCTGGAGAGAAAAAGCTCAATTACTCCCCTATGATTTTTTCCCCTAAGGATTGTGATTGCCCACTAGACAAATCCTTGTGATTGTAGCGTCTGTGCAGTCAGCAGTTTGGAATGCCCACCAGGATGAGGCCACCAGAGCCTACAACAGGGCTGTCCAATCACCTACTTAAACCTTGCAACCTGGTGCTGCTTAGCCCTGAGCCTCACCTCTGTTCCATTGGATGTCTTGAATTGATGGCCCAAAGCAAGAAGGAAGAAAAACACTGGGCACTAAAAATACAAAGTCCAGGTACACAGACACCAGCAATGGGTACAGGGAAAGATCTCTTAAGGCAGTGGTTCTCAACCTTCCTAATGCTGTGATCCTTTAATACAGTTCCTCATGTTATGATGACCCTCAACCATAAAATTTTTTTTGTGGCTACTTCATAACTGTAATTTTGCTACTGTTATGAATCATAATGTAAGTGTCTGTGTTTTCTGATGGTCTTAGGTTATTTCTGTGAAAGGATCATTCAACCAACCCCAAAATGATTGACAGCCACAGATTAAGAACTACTGTCTTAGAGGCGTAGGGCATGACTAGAACTTGGGGTGCTGGTCCCAGTTGAGGAATCAACTAGTCAGTTAATCAATAGCTCTGGGTCTTCTCTTGACCAAGAAGAATGGGACTAAAGACCTCTTAGACATCTGTGTGCAGAAAGCTCATGCAAGTTCACACTGAATGCTAGGAAGCTATGGAGTGAATGTTTTAAATTAACTGTTGAGAAATAGGATGAGCAGCGAGTTCCTGCCAGGGCTGGCCAACTGGAAAGCACACAGCTATTTTCAGCAACCCTGTGGGTGAGTTCGTCTGGTCTCCTATCAAAGACCTCCTTGTGTACTGTGAAGAGTTCAGCATGTTCAGTTTGAGAAACCCTATTCTATTCTGTGGGGGCAAAACAATGAAATGGTTTTCTTTTTAAATTATGGAACAAGATGTTATAAAGTTCATTATTCCCTTAAACAGTAAATAAATGAAGTGATGCCATGTAAGAAAAGGACCAAGATGAAAGATTACAGAACTGGGTCTAAATTCAAGATAGGGGGCACTCTCTTAGGATTTCAGAATAGCCTTTAAATTTTTTCTTTACAAGATAATATGAGGGTTAGGGTGGAGCTGGGGAGATGGCTCAATGGATAAAGCACTTATGGTACAAACATGGGTACCAGAGTGAGCCTGGATGCTCAGAACCTACATCAATATAGGGCATGGATGCTAGCCATCTGAAATCCCAGGTCTGTGCCAGCAGACGGCAGATCCCCTGAGCAAGCTGGTAGGCAGACTAGCTGACAGGTAACTTCTGGATTTAAAAAAGAGACTCTTCCTCAATAAACAGAGAGCAATTAAAGAGAGAACCTGAGGTCAACTTTGCCTACATGCATGTGTGCATCCTTCCATGTATGCCCCTAACATAGGTAAACCCATACACGCATGCACTCTGAGTTCATATACTTGCAAATAAATGTATGGGAGGAGGCTACCAACAGCATATGTGCGAGTGAGAACATTCTAGAAAATACAAATGGCATGCAGCTTCCCATGCCACATAAGACTTCCCTGTGGATACTCTGTAAAAACTCCAATTCCACATTGGGGGAGGGGTGCCTATGCTGTGAGCATTTGTTGTTGTTGTTTTCTGGAAAGAAATCTTCAGAAGACACTAGCACATATGTGACCATATTCCAAGGTAGTTATTGGGACACATAGCAGATCATATACCATGTAAGCCCATGTTGAGACTAAATTACAAATGTGGGCCTCATTTTGAATTTTATCTTGAGAAATAGTGAAAACAGCTAGCCTTCGACTCTTAAAATGGTATGAAAAGCAGAAAGCCTTGTCTGTATTCTATATTCTCTCAAAATGTGTTTGTGTGGGTGTGGGTGTGGGGGGGTGTTAGGAGAGAGTTGCTTATTTACAAAACTCATCTTTGCTTCTGACTTGTATCTCTAAAGGTTTTTTTTTTTCCCCATATGTGGCTAAGTTGATTCTACTCATCTGCAGAAAATAAACAGGGGCCTTTCAAAGCTGTGGGGGTGGGGTGGGGTGGGGGTTTAGCTTCAGAGTCTAGTTGTCAAGTGGAAGCTAATCCCCACCCCCTATATATGATGTGCATTATATACCACATGCTGTATGTGAAAAGACATGTGGAAGAAGGCACTGGTGTCCATTATGTATTATGCAGAATGCAATTACATGCAGACAATCAGCATCTCACTGCGGGAAGGATCCTCTCTTTTCCACTTAACATGATTTATTTTTATGTATATGAGTGTTTTGCCTGCAGCTGTATCTCTACACCACATGCATGTCTGATGCCCGTGAAGGTCGGAAGAGAGAATGGATCCTTTAAAGTTTTGTTACAGACAGTGTGGCCTGCCTTGTGGGTGCTGGGAACTGAAGCTTGCTCTGGAAGATGATCCAGTTCTCTTCACTGTGGAGCCATCTCTCCTGCCTCCTCTTTTTCCATCTTGAAATGAATGTAAAGGCTGGGGGAAAGGCTCAATCACTAAGCACTCACTGTGTGAGCATGAGGGACTGCTTTTGGATCCCCAGAATCCATAAAATATTGGGCGTGGCAGGTGCATCTGTCACCCAGTACTATAGTGAGGGGTGAGCTAGTGTAGCTAACCAGCGAGTACCAGGGTAAGTGAGACCCTGTCTTAAAAAAAGGTGGACAGCCATAGAAGAAAATTGACCTCTGACCTCCTCATGTATGTCATTCACATATGTATGTCATGCACATACACAGGCACATGAAGGCATCACAGTAAGAATTTTTAATTAAATAGAAATGTTAATACCATGATAATAAATGCAAGCAAAGTCAAATTGTGTTCAATCAGGTATTTTCAAGCCTTCCCTCTCTAGTCTCTCTTTCTCTGCCTGTCTCTGTCTCTCTCTGTCTCTCTGTCTCTCTCTCTCTCTCTCTCACACACACACACACACACACACACACGCATGTACACATGCATGCACACACAAAAAGACACAGCTGTGTGTATTCATTACATGCAGACACTCACACTCAGGTAATTTGATTGAAGGTAGCATTTAGAGGGCAACAGTCATCAATGTGGTTGCCAAGGAAACCTCAGTCATGTTACAGAGTGTCCAAATGCTATTAGCAACAGTCCGCAACATAACCCATTTATTTATTTATTTTCCCTGGAAGAAATATGCTATTTTGCAATTTGAGATGTCCAGGGGATGAAAATGCAGAGAGACACTGTCGTATGAAATGTAATTTAGGACCTTGTTCTATATCCAAGGTGAAATGGTATCCCATGAAATGTTTAATTTGCCATCGTGTGCTATGGAGAAGGGGTCAGTAGGAACAGTGCTTGATTACTTAGGGTTGTGTGCTAAAGAGAGGCATGAAACTCACCCAATCCACAAACATGCCTTACTTAAGGAAATACAGGAGTGAGAAAAGTAAACTGCAATCTACAATGCCACATTATAAACATTTTAAAAGGCCCTGTTTTAATGAACCATTCACAGTAACTTCGATGGAGATGCTATCAGCAATATCAGGCATGCTTTACTCAAGTATCAGTATGTTGCTCACCCTACAATGAGTGGGGACAATTATGCAGATCCAGGGTTCAATCTCAAGCTCATCTTGTCCTCTTTACTTCCCTTCAGACTGATAGATGATCAAGGTCCCAGAAGTTGGACATCAAGCCTCCCTGGACTTCCAATGCACCACATTACAACTGAGATAGACTTCCTTGAGCTTCCTTATATTCTGTTATTTATTAAGGTGATTCTAATCATGTCGTTAATATGACCTTTAAAGGCATCATCACCCTTTAATTTCCTCCCTTCAATTATCTGAACTGGTGTTTCACTGGAGAAAGGGACAACAGGAGAGCAGACAATGGCTTCATCAAAGCCATAGCTCGAAGAATAGTAACTAAATTCAGGGAAGTGTACTTCAGGGGGCTCTTGGGGACGTAACCACAGCAAATACACTTCCAGCGGAGGCTCTTAGGGATAATGGGGGGGGATTGGGGGGAGAATCACAGTATTGGAAGGGAAGTAGTTGAGAAGTAGCCTGAATCTGGTGCGCCACAACTCCTAGTACATGCCCCTTCATAAAGTTATTGTAGAGATCAGGCTTCCACGGGGCTCAGACACTCACTGAAGTTGCTACCTGCTGGCTCCAAGGATCAAGTTTTCCTCATAAAACTGCTTATATGGCGCTCTCTCTCTCTCTCTCTCTCTCTCTCTCTCTCTCTCTCTCTCTCTCTCTCTGTTGTTGTTGTTCTTACAAGTTACAAAGTTTATGTATTCCATCTCTCTAGGTACTTGTGCTTAGTAATTACACCACCCCGTAGTACTTGGGGTACTGGGTTCCTGCAGCTGGGATACTTGGGCTTTTCTTCAGTAAAACCACAGCGCAATAGTGAAAAAATGGGAAGCTAGGTAACGGCCTGCAAAGATACAGGTCCTAATGTAAATGTTAACCTAACAAGGAAGACAGTGTTTGCAGGCAAGATTGGATTAAGGATGTTATTTTGGGGGCAGTGCAGTGGTTCACAGGGTTAGGGCACTTGCCTTCAAGATACCTCACCACGTATATGCAAACATTAAAACAAAACACAAAACCCTGAAAAATTTCTTGTCCTAGAAGTAGATTCCTTCTCAAAAACATTTTCCCACTTTTTTTAGAAAAAAACTTATGTATCCCAAGTACTCAGTTACAGCTGTAGGTGCTTGTATACCTATTAAGGTATAATCTGTTCAACTGTCTTTCTTCACTTCTTGTAGATGATAAGCCAGAAACAGAATACTGTACTCCCCTCAATAAGATAAGGAACTCATTTTAAATTGCACTTGATGACGCTACATGATCAGTGTGATACTGTTGATACTGAAGTATTACAATTTCATTTGATTATTTGTTTGAAGCTCAACATAGAAACAACCAAGATGTCCTCCAGTAGGTAAGTGGCTATATTAACTGAGGTACATCCAGAAGAAACAGATCATTACTCTGTCATGGTGGGTAACTTTTGATTGTCAACCAGGTTGGATGAAGGATAGCAGTGGTTCTTAACCTTCCCAATACTGTGACCATGTTGTTCAGTTCCTCATGTTGTAGTAACTCTAAGCCATGAAATTATTTTTGTTGCTATTCATAACTATAATTTTGCAACATGTCAAGAACTGCTGGTCTAAGGGGTTAGTGTGTCTGTGATGATATTTCCACAAGTAAGTAGATCATGACTCTGACCAATTAATTGATCAATCCCCAAGAAATTTGTAATACTAATATGATTAGGAAGTAGTGAAAAGAACTCAGGAGGAAATCTCCAGGGATGTGTCCTTTGGGGGCTTTAAATTGTGGCCCTGGCAACTTCATGAATGCCACTTTCTGTCTAAGAAGAAAGGAACTACTGTCACCACACATTGCTGTTGCCCTCCAGATGTTCTGCCCAAGAATATGACACCAGGTAGCCAGGGACCATCAGGCAAAATAAAGTCTACCTCTTTGATGAGAGTTCTGTTAGGTAGTTGGCTACTGCAATAAAAAGTAATACATCTGGGCTATCTGTAAGATCTTACGATGACTGATTTCTTCTCCTTGTCCTATCACATAGGTTGACAACACTCCTAACAAGGACAAATGAGTCCTTGCGCTAATGAGTCTTCATCAGTTGTCACACATACCATACCAGGGGAGACAATTCACGAGTGTAGTAGTGGAATGCACATATGAGATTTCTCCACCTTTGTTCCACTCCGAGAATCCAAATAATACGCTCGCCTCTTGACTCTATTAAAAATAAATGTACTTGCCCTCAGAAAGACCCAACAAGCAGCTGAAAGAGTCAGATGCAGATATTTGTACCCAACCAATGAACAGAAGCTGCTGATCCCTGTGGTTGAATTAGGGAAAAGTTGGAAGAAGCTGAGGAAGAGGGTGACCCTGTTGGAAGACCAGCAGTCTCAACTAACCTGGACCTCTGAGACCTCTCAAACACTGGACCACCAACCAGGCAGCATACACCAGCTGATAGGGGGCCACTAACACATACACAGCAGAGGACTGCCCGGTCTGGGTTCAGTCAGAGAAGATGTACCTAATCCTTCAGAGACTCGAGCGCCCAGGGAGTTTAGAGGTTTGTTGGGGTGAGGGGTCGGGTGGTGAGGACATCCTTGTGGAGACAGGGGGGCAGGGAGGAGGTATGGGACGTGGAACAGTTGGAGGGTGGAGCAGGAGGGGAATAAAATATGAACGTAAATAAATAAATAAATAAATGCACTTGTCATCCAAATGTATTTGTGGGGACTGTTGTTATAATAGTTATTTTAATTTTATATGTCTACTTACTGGAGATCATGAATTAAATCAGAACACAAGGTCAGGAGAGGTGGCTCATTGATTAAAGGGTTAGTTTCCCAACCAGCCTGCCGGAGACTTGGAGTCTAGAGTCTCAAAACCTATGCAAATGCCAGGTGGGTATGGTAGCCTGCCTGCAATTCTGCTTAGAAGGCAAGAAGGAGTGATTTCCAGAGCAAGCTGGCTAGTTAGACTAGCTGTAATGTCAATCTATGTGTTCAGTCTAATGATCATGCCTCAGTGAATAAGATGGGCAGAAATAAAGGAAGACTTTCAACTCAACCTTGGGCCTCCAAACAAAAACAAATGTACTTACACCTGCTCCAACACCCACATGCATACATTTTTTTTTTAAGAACTCATACACACATGCCAGGGACAGACACATGAAAGAAAAAAAAAACTGAACACAAATATAAGATGCAAAAACATCACTTCAACTACTTGCACCTATCTATCGCCTCAAAACATAAATAGAAAACAGAACTAAAACTAACCAAACAAAATGCACATTCCAAAATCCAAACAACAACAAAACCCAAAAGGGTCTGTGAGTGTTCACCAAATGTGCAATGCTGAGATTAGCCCAGGAAAGCAAGTCCCCGTGGTGCAGAAATCGTATCTCCGCAGCTGCTAGCTGCTGGAACGGTATCGGTGCCTGCTCATTTCGGAACTGCTACACTTATATTTACCCACTTCCTCAGAATGCCTAAGCTGTACGAACAGCTGCTTGGTTAAAAAAAATAAGAGCGGATTTGGAGGCTTTGAGTGGAAGCATTTCCTTCCCACCCCAGAAGCGACTTTCTCTAGAACAACATGAAGATGTAGTTATAAAATTAGTAAACACCAAATAGCTGTAACCCATGGAGGGTTATGGGAACCTTTTCGTTTGTCTTGGCTACCTAAACCAAGTGGGACTATGTCGCCAGAAGATGAAATCCTTCAGCTTATTTTAGGAATAAAGGAAGCAAAAACCACAGAACATATTTCCAAGATACTGACTCACTCCGCATCCCCTGTGCACACGGGACAAGTAGCCTACCGGCCGCTGTAAAGGGCAGAACAAAACAGGGGTTTGTGATGCTGAAGACAAACGGACGTATGAAAAACTTCCTGACATTAAAATTTCCTCACTCAGAAATCAGGACATGATAGAAAATAAGCATTAAATATATGAGTAAGGAATTTTTTTTCAAAGAATAGTTTATATGAATCATTGTTAAAGAAGGACCTGAGTTGTAACCAGGCCAGGTGTGAAAATTACCACATCTTTTAACAACACCGACACGGGAGAATGATGACTGCATTCGTACATGGGAGCATCGTCTTACTGTTAAAAAGGAGAATTCATTATTATCTAAAAGACTTGTATCTTTACAGTACAACCAAAACAGCTAGGATGGTACATTCATTATGCTGACCCTGAACTGGCCAGGAAGAGAAATCATTTCTAATTTTATCTTCATGGAATAATTGTACTAAACAGCATGGTCCTCCAGTTAGGAAAGAATGCAGAGATTCAGGAGACTGGGCAGCTGGCTCAGTGGATAAGTGTCTGCAGCATGAACATTAGGAGCTAGGTTCGGATCCCCAGTGGTCCAGCCATACATATAAGCAGCATCATGTACAGGTAACCCAAGAGCTGGGCTGGTGGTGCACGTGAAGACAGGCAGATGGATCCCCAGTGTTCACGGACTAATCAGCCTAGCTGCAACCGTAGGCTGCAGGTTCAATGATGAGACCTTGGCTCAAAAAGCACATGGTAGAGCAGGCTAGAGAAAGTCATCTGACATTGCCTTTGGCCTCCTTGAACACACTCATGCACATATAACCACATACACATGCATTCACATGCATGTAACACACACACACACACACACACACACACAAATACACACATGCGCAATGTTACCAGTATTCCCAAAATGGAAAAAAAATTAACTCATTTACTGAAGATGCAAGGTAGTCATCAAATTTGCCCAATTAACAGCCTTTTTCCTTGTATCGTTTCCATGTTTCTCTGAACTATTAATCTCAATTCTTGGTCCTTAAGCAATTTTATATAATCAATGAAAACCTAGGAAATGGCTTCGGAGGAAAATATTACTTCAGGTCCATCCATATCAAAGGCACTTTGAGTCCCCAGTAAGCCAAAGTCATAAAAAAAAGCGAAAAACTAGACAGTTGACAATTTGTGTTTGTGTGTGTGTGTGCGCGCGTGAGTGTTTTCCTGTACTTCCTCCACTCTCTATCATCCCTATTTTTTTAAAAAAAAACTTTATTATTAAAATAACTTGCAAATAAAATAAACATCAGACACCAAAGTTAACCAGACCAAAAGTCTACACATCTCTATGAGTTTTAATACAGTTACAGGTAAAAAAATACAACCAGAGGCAGAGTAGAGGAAGTGTGCCTTGTGTATGTGTGGCCTAGTGTGCCCAAGAAGGAAAGTGGACAACTGGGGAGGTGAGAAGGTAGATAAAACCAAAACAAAACACAAAAATAAAAACAAAACCCTTCCTCGCAACCTCAGGCACAGAGTTCTATTAATAGAGCTTGAGAAAACCAAAGGATCAAAGGTCATACACCACCCACCCCAAAATGGGTCCACCCTCAGGGCGAGGGGTGTCTTCAGACATCTCAACAGCAAAGTGAAATGGGAAGCCACAGGACAGTTAACACCAGGAGACTAAGGATGTCACTCAGGGTTGAGTTGGCTCATCTGAGTAGGAGCATTAAGTCATCTGGATTCTGGAGTGAATATTTGGTTTGATTTCTGTGTGCTTTTATATTGAAGCCCATTGACACTTGTGAACTTGATGCTCAAATCTCTATTCTTTAATGGTATGAATGGGGTGCTTCTTGTGGATGCCTTGGGTGTGGTTCATTCTTTCACATGGCTTTTCCCTCTTGAGGGCTACAGCTAACTATCAGCCACATCACTTCTTACACTGGCTATGCCCTGGCAAGGGAAGACAACTGGTTTGCTGTTTGCTGTTTTAGAGATAGGCTCTCATTCTGTAGCACAGTCGATTCTCTTCTTATTTTAGCCTCCAGGTTGCTGTGATTACAGGTACTCTACCAGGCAAGCTGGCTTCTTTCTCAGTGAGCAACAATGTTCAAAAGGGTGTGACTGGCAGGACACAGAAAGGAGATGGGATCTTGGCCACTATCGATTACTGGCAAATGTTTACCATATCCATGAGTTTGGCAAATGTTTATCATATCTATGGGGGACTGCTCATTTCATTAGTACTTACCAACAACTGTTAGCATTCTTTCTAGGCTCCACCTCACTCACAGTTATCAGGCAATAAAAGGGGCTGTTTGCCTTTTCCTTACACTCTTACTCTCTTCCCCTCTGTCCCTTCTCTTCCCATTCCTATCGCCCCCCACAACTTGTTCATGGCCAGCCCCTCCTCCTCCTCCTCCTCCTCCTCTTCCTCCTCCTCCTCCTCCTCCTCCTCCTCTTCTTCTCCTCCCCCCTTCTCTCTATTTCTTCAACTCCCCTCCCATGCCCTAAATAAACTATCCCATTGTATACCCATCATATGGCTGGTACCCCAGGGGGAAGGGAGGGATGCCTCAGCATGGGCCCACAGAGGCACTCCCTTCTACCTCACCATACTCAGCTTCTACCAAACATATCCCTGGTTCTTTCTTTCTTTTTATAAAACACAATGACTATTGGTGGTTAATCTCTTTTGCTTAGTTTCATCCAATTGTTCTTCAGTCTTAAAACTTGTCAGATAGGTTTAATCTTTTATTAAATATGAAATGTAAAGACCGGTGCTCTCCTCAGGCAAAGGTGCTAGTATTTGATTTGCCATTAAATGATGTTCTGGGAGAATCAACTGCCCTGGTCATGCTTAGGGCATAGGAAACAGCCAACGGACATGCAGTTAGACAATTGTGGGTTCTGAGCCTGCATCTATGGTGTTAGACTAAGTGCACCTCAAGCCAGTAGACTTTAATGCATAAATTCTGCCCCCCAACTTCCACTTCTCTCAGTCCCACACTTTCCAGGCTCTTTGCCATTAGGCAGGCCACATAGCTAACTGTGGCCAGTGAACCCAAGACAAGTACCACCAAGTATCAGCTCAAATCTGAGCTTGGAGATCCTAGGTCCCTGCTGTGGTCACAGGACCAATGTGACCTGTGTATGAATTTCTTGAGTGATGAACACCTCGTCTACTAAGCCACTTAGATTTAGAGTACCCCCGCATACCTGTCTGTGAGTAGTCCTCACAGTGGCTTTCTCATTGGACATGGCTGAGGCTGGGAAGACAGTTCACTGGCTTAGAGCATGCTGCTCTCCCAGAGGACCTGAGTTCAGCTTCCATCATCCATGTTGGATGGCTCACAACTGCCTCTAACTCTAGCTCCAGGGGGATCGATACCCTTTTCTGGCCTCTGGGGGCACACATATATACAAATACACACAGACACACAGATACAGACATAGATACAAACACACACACACACACAAGCACACACACACAAAACAACTGCATGCCACCTTTGTGAGCAAGTAACACAGCACGAGAATTGGCCACCGGCATGAACATCTGCATTCCCTCAGAGAGAACCCAGCCACTGTTTTATTCCACATCCCTTTGCTCCAAGTCCTGTTTGGGAGAAGATAATTTCCCCATAAACTGCTGAAAGCACAGTAGGACCATTTCTAAGCTGTCACTTCTCTAGAATATTACACTGTATGGATGCTATTTTCAAGTGCAACAAGATAAGGGATTATTCTGAGATGCTCAACCAGCTCCGGTTCGCTAGTGTTGCTTCTATACACTGGAGCGACTGCCAAGCCATGGTACTAGAACTGTTTTATATTTGCCAGAAGCAGGATTTCATCATCGGTGACAGTGCGTGGTGCGGAGGTTCAGAAGCGTCATTTGTGCTATGATTTCCCGTTAGTGATGTCAGGTCAAACAACGGATACCCATCTACTTATACTGTTCTGTCAAACAATGAATGTGGATCTGCTTTCACAGTACATACTTTATGCTAAAAAGACCAGCAAAAGAAAGTTATGTGCTTTACTTCCTTATTAAACTTCCTGATGACTAAACCCTAGGATACATGGTTGGGATAATAGTCATTTCTTTCATTTGCTCATTCATTCACTTACACAAACAAAAAATACATTTAATGCCTGTGTTGTGCCAATCATGAACAGGCTACGTGAACAGTAACTATACCGGGAGTCTGATGGATAAAGAATGAAATTCCTGAAAGCTAAGGCAATTAATTGTACTATGGAAAGAGTAAGTGTTAATCTTATACAAAGCCAGTGGGTACAATGAAGTTAGCTTGAAGTGTAATCTGAAAATGCTAACAGTTGTGTAAAGTACAAATAAGAAGATACACTCTGGTACTCTATGGAGATTCTACAGAGAGCATCCTCTTCTCCAGGACACTGAAGGCACTCAAGTAAATACTTGGTGGTGAAGAGGTGCCAAGTGGAGGCTTCCTTCCCCTCATTGCCGAAGCATTTCTTGCTTCTCTCGCTGTCCCTGGCAGCAGCTACTGTAGCTGGAAGGATGGGCCTCTGAGCATGTGTGCAGCTTCATCTTACACCTCAAGAGGCACACTAGCCACAGGCCATGTGCAAGGCTTTGGCTTAGAGCCACATTCTGAAAGTACAAAGTAACAGATCTGAGGCCAAGGATGGTGGTGCAAACCTGTAATTCCAGTACTTGGGAGGCTGAGGCTAGAAGAGAGTGAGTTCAAAACCAGCCTAGGGGCATTGCAAAGTAATGGTCTGACTTAGTCACCACCCTTCAATTAAAACAGACATATTTGGGGGCTGGGGAGTTGGCCCAGTGGGTAAAGGCACCTGCAGCTAATTCTGGTGACAGTGAGTTTGAACCCTGAGTCTTACATGGTAAAAGGTCAACTGATTCCTGCAAGTTGTCCTCTGACTGCCACACGGACACAATGGCAAAGTGTCCAGTGCATCACATCTTCCCAGTATTAAAAATAAAACAAACCACTTCTGCTGTTCAGACACATCTGGTAGCTATCCATCATAAGGGTTTGGGAAACAGTATCACCAAACCCTTGTACTTTCATTTGACAAATAGCAAACTGAAGCTGGCAGTTGTCAACACATTAGTGGATATAGTTAATTCGTTCACTTTTATTTCTTTGCACGCAACAAAATTCTGTCTGAAAATACTATGAAATTCCTTTTAGATTCTAGCTTGTTTCCTGGCCAGCCCTTATAGAGGCAGACACTTGTTTCCACAGCTTACTCCTGTATTTGACAGCAGGTTTTCTTAAACTAGGGGGCCACCCAGGACTAGCATTTCTATTTGACACAAAACCACAAACATCCAACAGTTAAAAAAAAAATCATAAGGCCAGGCAGTGGTGGCACATGCCTTTAATCCCAGCACTTGGGAGGCAGAGACAGGAGGATTTCTGAGTTCGAGGCCAGCCTGGTCTACAGTGTGAGTTCCAGGACAGCCAGAGCTACACAGAGAAACCCTGTCTCGAAAAACCAAAGGAAAAAAAATCATAAATGTACTATCTGGGCTTTCAGAAGCCCTTCCTTCTCTTCCCTGGTTTGTGGCTCTATTTCTGCTCTTACAGGTTCACGATACCTGGCCATAGATCATTTTGCACAATGAGCCTTGAATTAGATAACGAGAGCCTTCTTTGCAGCCTAATATCACATTTCCCACTGACATTTAGTTGAGGGATAGCACGATTTCAACAAGAACTACTGGGTGGGAAATCAGTCAGGCACGAATTAGCAGAGCTCTACTATAATTTGATCTTAAAGGTTATTTCCTTGTCGCATTCAAGGTACGGTCGTGATGTAAATGGACAATGAAGATGAACTACAAACATGACTGCTATTACTGCTCCCTCCTCATTTTTCTTCAACAGTTCTGAGAGGACTCATCCCACCCACGCTTTGTCATAGAACAAGTGAGCTCTGCTCTTGGACCACCACTGATCTTTCAGGCAAAACAAATGGTCATGTGCAAGCATGCAGCTTGTCTGAGGCATGTCTCTGACCTGAACTCAAAGCAAGCCCCACACAATGGCTCCATTGTTTATCAAGGCTACAGTTTTCTTTTTGACAAAACCTAGGATGCATGAGGAAGCAGATGGAAATGTTCCCCACAAAACCCCTTAAAGACCTCACGCCGCAAAAATATTTATATATTAAACATTTTCAGGCAGCCCGCGATCCTCAAGAGCTGTTAGCACAGGAGGAGGGAGCCTTCATGTAAAGACAGGGTTTTCTGCATCTAACTCCTATAGCCATGTTCTTCAGTCATGTGCTGCAGAAGGGAACTCATGATTGGGAGGACCAATGTCGTCTTGTGAACTAGGGTCTACTCTAGGGCAGTGACAGGAACTCCTTGCTATGCTCTCTCCACGAAGGAAGCACGTGTCAGGAGAGAAACCGCTGTCTCCTATCTTCTCGGGCACTTGTTTTACATAAATTCACTTCTGCTCCATAGTTTGTCAGAGAGCAGCACTTTGCCCTCTATCTGTTGACAAGTCAAGCATTCGGTCTACTGAATTCTTTGGCAGCGGGCACATGGTTACAGATGAGATGGGAGTTTCATGCTGTATGAATTGCTGCTTGTGGGAACATATAAACCTTCACTAAGCTCCTCAGGAGAGATTAAACGGGGACAAAATTAAACTTCAACAGCATCAACTTATGAGCCTAACCAAAGAGTTAAAGAATTGTTCTAAATACTGCTCCCAGTTTCTCAAAGGCCCGGGCACTCTAAACTCCTCCTGTGAAAATGCCAGTTTGCAGTTTTTCATTCTAGGCGAACCAAAGGGTTGTAACACTGTAGCAGAAAGAGAATAAAATGTCTTAGAAATTCTAAACCTTCCAGGAGACCCTCTACCGGCCACCAGGTAGGATCCTAAGTATAATTTCTACCTGCAGGACATGTATATGAGCTGAAAATGACGTGACCAACATCACTGCATCCAATATGCATAGGCGAACCCTGTGGATATTGGATTTTCATCTCTTCCAAACTCCCTCCTCGTGAGTGGTCCCCAGTGCTGTGAGCCCACTGCCTGGGCCACACTTCAGCTTCTGGAGCTGCCTAACTCCAGGAGCTCTCGGGACGCCAAGCTTTACTTTGATTTCTAATAAAGCTTTGTCAACTTTGGACTAAACAAGTGTCACTTTTCATCTTTCTAGGATGTTGCAATACCTAAACCAGAATTCACTGGCAGAAGTTTATGACTAAATTAAACACAAACAGTTCAGCAAGACGAAAAAGTGATGTTTTCTAAGAAGTTTCTACCACCACTATTACTAATATTGTTATTGTTATTAAACTATGATGATGGTGATGATGGTGGTGATGGTGGTGGTGGTGATGTAGTATCATAGTTTTACCAAGTTTTATCCTGGAACTCATTATGTAGACCAGCCTAATCTCACTACCAATAACCACATGTCTCTGTCTCCTGAACAGTGGGATCTAGAAAGTATTTTAAAATGTTTTTCTTAACACTCACCTTTCAGAAAATGACAGTGAAGGTTTGGAGATGTCAAGTTAATATCTTGAATTTGTAGCTGTGTTGATATACTGATGGCCACGTTGGCACTGGGAGGAGTGAGGTGATATTTATTTAAACTCTACAAAGCCAGGGGTCAGGGAAATGGCTCAGTGGGTAAAGTGTTTACCCTCTAAGCAAAGGACTGGAGCTTGGATCCCCAGAACCCATGTAAATGCTGGCTAGATGTGGCAGCCCTCTTGCAACTGTAGTGTGCAAAAAGCAGAGACCAGGGATGTCTAAAGCAAGCTGGTTATCAAGACTAGCCTGTACCATTGAATTCTGGGTACAATTTAAGGATCCTGCCTCAATCAGTAAGGTAAAGAAGAACCAATGAAGACTTCCCTTGTCACTCTTGGGTCTCAACATGCACAGACAACTGTGCCCACAGACATGCAAATAAGCACCCCTAATTGCACATATCACATGTATATGCAAAATTTAAAAAGAACTTTACCCAGAACTCTTCCTTCTTTGTTTTTAAAAAGCCAGACCACTTGATTAATTTTTAATAATTTGTTTATTTTTTGTTGTATGCATATTGGTGTTCTGCCTGTTTGTAACTTGTGCTGTGACTGTCAGATCCCACTGAACTGGAGTTACACACAGATGAGAGCTGCCATGTGGGTACTGGGAATTAAACCTAGGTCCTTTGGAAGAACAGCCAGTGCTCTTAACCACTGAGCCATCTCTCCAGCCCCATGAATCGTACTTCTACAAGTAGATATTCAGTACATGTTTGCTATGTCAATTCTACCTTTACATTAACATGAATAACACAGAGTTGATGTTCAGGTTTTAAATAGCATTTATATTCTTTGCCACTCTAGACCTAAATATGATTATAGTGAATGACTATCAATAGGCTCTGATGTTGAGTAAGACTGTACATTCATATCCGAAAAGCTCCAACATTTCTGAACCGTGTACCAACAACTCAGTACTTTATATATTGGAACTGTGAGGCGCTACTTAGAAAATATGCTTAAGCTGTTGCCATGGTGACCGAGCTGCACCTTAATATGTGGTGTTTCATTGATGGATCAAGCTAGGTAACAGCATACTGAACACGCTGTCTGAGATTTACAGGGTAGATGGCTTAAACAGAGGGAAACAGTTATATAGCTCACTGAATATCTACACAAGGCTTAACATTAATATTCCACAAAACAAGTTGATTGACAGCAACACCATCAGAGCTAGGGTTTAAGGAGAAAAGGGTGTTAGTATATGTGCTGTGGGGGAGGGGGCTAATGTAGCATTTCGTCCAGAAAAGAGTTAGAAGCATCTAGAATGAGAGCTGATCCTCCCAGACTTCACTAGGCAATCCTGAGTAGGAATTTCTTTCTGTCTTAGTTGACCAGTATCTGAACCCATCCCAGAGAGAGGACTGATTGATGGCAGTGAAAGTGTCTGTAAGGGAAAAAAATCTAAAAGAGAAAGGGCATGAATTCTACACAGGCGGGCGCTGGGGGCATTTTCTAGACACTGCTGACAGACAACTGAGAGGATAGAATATGTCGTGCTGAGGAAGCATACTGAATAACTTCCCTGAAATCAACATGAGGTAGCAGGAGCCACTTCATTAACTCTAGGATGGCAGAGCACAGACCATCACAGAAAACCCTGGAGTACACAAGGCCACTCTTCCTGGAATTGACAAGCAACAGAGAAAGCTCCATAAGTTTTTTGTTTGTTTGTTTGGTTTGGTTTGGTATGAAGGCCCCGAGGGCATATTTAATGCATGCATTCGGTCAACAAGTATTTACTATGTTATCATTATACATAATACTGAGGTCAGACAAGGCAGCCCAGCTAGAAGAACATATCCCATGGATCTACTTTTTTTTTTTCCAAAACATTCTGCAGCATATAAAAACAGAAGTATGTCTTCAGAGAGAGGATATTAAAGTTCACAAAAATGAGTGTGATCACTACGGGGCTTAAAAGAGCCTCCAACAGAGGAGAGGTGACAACTCAGCAGTTAATGCTTACTGCTCTACAGTAGACTAGGATTCATAGCTTCCACAACAGGTCATAGCCCCTCTACAGTTCCAGTGGATTAGACCCCAGCTCTGGCCCTTTGTACACATGTGGTTTACATAGACTCAAGCGGGCACATACACATTCAAATATGTATATATGTATATATATATACGAATATATGCATACATGCACAAATGCACATATTTGTGCATACACATATATCTGTACACACACACACACACACACACACACACACACACACACACAAAGGGTAACCACTTATTGTACCTTTATGTATATCTTGCCATGCTGGTTACTGTCATGGTTCGCAGGTGTTGCAGCTGGGTAGGACGGTTTAGTTGTTTCCCTCCCTTGGCAGCTTGCATGGTATTTTCTGTAACTCATGGTAGCGAGACCACAGAAAAGAGGCTTTCGGGTCAGATCCAGGTTGAATTATTAAGTCCTGGGTTTAATTATGAGTATTTGCAGCAATAGGGGTGCACCTTCAAACCCTGAGCTACAACAGAGGGCTTCACAGATAATCCATGATGTTTTAGGACTCACCTAGGCTATCCTAAGCAACCAGTCAAAAGGAGGGTTTCTTGTGTCCGATACTTGGATTTTCTTTATTACGCTATGGTTCTTGTGGGGAACAGTTCAAGTGGCTAAACATTGTGAATAAATATATATTTCTTAAGGGGGGAAAAGCCTAGATCTATATCATAGCTCTTGCATTTATGGTTCAGGGAGTCGACTGTGAAACAGTATCTCCAAGAAGTGGCTACATAAACAAGACTTGAACACTGGGAATATCAATGCCATGCTAACATGAAGGGGGGAAATGTCACAAGGTCTCATTCCTAGACAAAGAACTCTAGGTAACTAATGCTAGGTGATGGAGAGGCACCTCTCCCAGGAATGAGGCTCCTATATGTTGTCTAATACAGAATGGTCAGCCCTAAAACCATACATATGCAAACGACAAAAAGATTCAGCAAGTTATACTTATTTTTTCTTCTTTTTTTTTTTTTTTAAATGTTGACATGCTCAACCCTACAGTGGTCTCACACACATTTATTTATTTATTTTTATTTACTTATTATATGTAAGTACACTGTAGCTGTCTCCAGACACCCATATGAGGGCATCAGATCTCATTCCAGATGGTTTTGAGCCACCATGTGGTTGCTGGGATTTGAACTCATGACCTCTAGAAGAGCAGTCGGTGCTCTTAACCACTGAGCCATCTCACCAGCCCGCGAGTTATACTTATTAACATATGTATATGTGCATATATATATATATATATATACATCTGCATGTAACGCAATAATTAAATAAAAAAGCTTTCAACTTGAGGAGTCCATGGAAGGGGTTTGAAGGAGGGTATCTAGGAGGGGCTGGAAAGGGAGGTAGGAAACTGAAGTATTCTATTTCAACAGTATATTTTAAAAAGGGAACACACAATAAGATAGACAGATAAAAGAAGCCCTACTAAGGGTTAGTATGAAATTGAGATAAACCCAAAGAAATTTTACATAACTTAAAGTTCAGTTACGTAAGACAGTGAGGAAGATCTGAAACTATTATAAGAATCAGCTATTGAATTAGTTCAAAGAATCCATGATGCTTAGCTTTAGTTGTTAACTCAGTCTAGAATCACCTAGATAGGCTATGGATGCATCTGGGAGGGGGAGCCATGTATCTTGATTATATAAACCTAGGTGGAAAGTGTCAGCCACCATGGGTGGCATCATTCCCTACACAGGGGACCCTGGATTGTACAAGAGCAGAGGAATGGAGCTGAGACCCTGATGCTCTTAACTGTATGAGATGTGACTACTGCCCCAGGAGTGTCTGACACTTTGACTTGCCTGAATGAAGGGCCAGAGTTCTATTTTATCACAGCAACAGAAAATGAAACCAAGAGACAGCCCAAAAGAGCATCCTCTAGGCTTCCCTAGGACTTGTGTATAAAGGTAACAAGTTAACGGAAGGAAAGCTGCAATGTATGAAAAGCTAACATTACACCTTAATGCATTTTTGCTCAGGATCAAGAATTATAAGAGAACACTGTTACTATCAGATCCTAATGGAACTTTCAGATATCTACAGGGGAAAACAATGGCAAATTCAGTTAAACTAAAATAAATCCACTGCTTGGAGGCTGGAGAAACGGCTTGATGTGTAAAGTGTTTACTGCTCAAACATGAAGACCCAACTTTGAGGTACCCAGTACCAATGTAAAAAGTCTGGCATAGCATTGTGTGTCTGCAAGAGACAGGCTGGGCCCAGAAGTTCACTGGCCAGCCTTAGTGAATAGATGAGTTCCAGGTTCAGTGCAAGAACCTGTCTTAAAAATAAGGAGGGGTTGGCAAGATGGCTCAGTGGGTAAAGACACTTGCTGACTAACAATGCAAGTCTAATGATCTGAGTGCAATCCCTGGAAGCTACGTAAGGATGGAAAGAGAGATACAATGTCATAGACTTGGTCCCTGACTTCCAAACACACATCATGGCATGCATGTCTCCACATATACAATATAAAACACACACAGCCAAGCACACTATTAAAAAAAAACAAATCAAAAAATAAAGTGGGATGGAACAAAGGAAGATGCCAAATCTTGATCTCTGGGTTCCACATGAATGTACAGAAATAGGCTCACATAGCTGGTGTTGAGGACTCACTCTATCTCACATTCCAAAGAGCAGGCTATCAACCTAAGGAAATGCCGCAGAAGGCAGGAAAGCACTAAGTTCCTCACTTCTCTAAGCAAAGGGGTTTTAGAGTCCCTGAATTAAATTTTGTGTTTCACCCTTTCTAACAGTTCGGGTTCTGACACAACTTGCTGGTTAAGTTGGTGGCAAAATAAGATCATCAGTCCTGAAGACCAGATTTTTGAGTTGAAAGTCACCTGGCCATACACCAATCTGTCATTTTCACATTAGCTGTCAAAAGAAACTATCAAGATGGACTCCGAATTGCAAGGAAATTCCTTACTGGTTCTCGTGGCTCTCAGTTTGCTACTTCAGATATCAAAGTTAGTCATGAAGATGGTTCTGCAGTATCCTGACCCAGGGACACTTCTGTACTTAAGCTTCAGAGGTGATGATTGTGCTTGTTTACAATTCTCCTTTGAAGAAGTGTCCCCTACCCACTGTTAGCAAAAGACCATGTGGAGTGAAGTGTCAAGTATGTGGTCAACGTGGCCAAACAGAGATCATAAATACTCAAAGCAGCCACGGATTTCAGGACAGTCCATGCAACTACAAGAATTGAGCAACTCTAGAAAAGGAATTTCTTACGGTTGTTACACAAACACTGAGACGTGGCTTACCTTTTCCAAAAGCCTCAGGAACATGTTGAACAAGAACCAAATTCTTAAGTACCAAAAGCCAAGGCAACATTGTTAGGACTTTTGTGGTATTCCACAACTCTGGTACTTGAAAGTTCATAACACACCCAAACACGGCATGACATTTGCATGCTTCAACATACCAGTGTAACCCGGCCTCTTAGAATGGCCCCACACACTGGAGACACCAAGGGCACGAACTCTCAAGTTTCTAAGCAGCAGTAGGAAGTGTTCTTACAGGGGGAAAAAAGCATGCATCTGAGTGAGAAAACACTTAGTATTTCTTTTTCCAGAAGTGATCAATTCAGTGGGTCTTCAATCTCACTATGAAATCCTCTGCTTAAAGCCGAACTCACAATTTTAAGTTATATAGCTCTTGACTTTGAACTACACCAGCATGGGTGTTGAGGAGGGAGGGAGGGGAGAAGGATGCGTGACTGGAAGAGGAAATACAAGCATGGGCTTGAGAACCCACGTGGGAGAGCACAGAGCACCTGTACCTATATCCAACTGTGCAGTGGCTCCTCTACTTCCCGTGTCACTTGTGGTGTCAGCCACAAGATTCCTGAGGTCTCTGCCATCCTTCTCCATGGCAACAGGTTTATAATTAAACAGAATATCCAGACACACAGTCTAGGAAATGTTATAGCTTGTAAACTTCAGTTACATAAAAAGCTTTTTAAAGAAAAAAAATTTAAGCACTTGACACTCCTTACTGAAAATACAAGAAAATATTTTAAAAGACCAGACACTGTCCAAGGCAGTGAAGATGCTGATGGGACCCTTCCAGTATGCCTACAATTCTCTCCCATCGCTGACAATCAGAGCTCCTGTGGCAAAGCTTCCCATCCCACGGGATGCTGCTGCAGTGGTACCACCAAGCTGGCTTGTCCACAGTGTTTGCACAGCCTCTTCTTGATAGAGGTTCTAATGAGTTTTACATCTCTAGGGCTGCCACAGAGACATTTGCTAAAAGCTATGTTCAGGAAACAAACAAAGCTAAGATCAAAACAGGAGGGCTCAAACGGAATTTGACTGGAGTTAGTGTCGGCTGCCATCATGCCTAGAGGTCACTGAACTTTCCCCAGTCGATTGTTTCAATTTTTCCCACAGGTCTGTCAAACAGCTTCAGGGGAACTACATAAAATATACTAATTAAACTACTAGTTTCCTAAGGTTGATGTAAAAAGTAAAGGAATAGGACAGGGCAAAAACAAAAACAGTAACAAATGGTCCTTTTCTTTTGAGATTAGATTTAAAAAAAAAATGTTCACTGTAGGTCTTGCCCTCACTTCCCAAGGACTGGGATTGCAGCTGTTCGGGATTATGTGGTCCTCGGGATCCAGCCTAGGGCTTCATAAATGATATAGAGAAACACTGTATCAACTGAGCCACACATCCAGCTCGGCAAAATACCCTCAATAGGTTTCCAGGGTTGCAGGCCACACCAATGCAGGTGCAGGAGTGGGGGCGGGGGTGTCTTACCATTTTTATATGAGACATATTACCTAACTGCAAAGTAGTTAATTTCAAAACGAGTCACTGTCTGACATGCTCTCTACCACCATTTTTCACCTGCTTGTGTACACAAGAGCGTGCCTGTGGAGGTATGAGGTTGATCCTTCCATTTACATGTTTTGCTCTGGAGAACATCAGTCTCTACTTTCCGAGGCTGGGACTACAAATGGGCTGCCATGCTCACCTGGCATTTATGTGGGTTCTGCGGATTGGAACTCTGTGATCTTCGTGCTTGCCCAGCAAGTGTCCTAAGAACTGGGCCATCTCCCCAGCCCATTTGACTAATTAAAAAAAAAAAACAAAACCCCAAATCACGGTCTGCCTCATAAATGCCTCTTACTGAGGTGGCGGAGTGAACTTTTCTCTGTGAGGAGACTTAGCAGTACGGTTTCCTTTTCTCACTCTCCTACAAGGATCTGGGCTGTGTAAGCATGTGGAAAAATATGCCTAAAATACTTTGTAAAGGCCAGTTCTCCCTCTGAACTGCTTCTGGGTTTTCTCTCTTGTTGGAACTTCCTGGTACAGCATGGCAGCTTCCTTTACAGAGAAAACAGCGATGGCTAACACTGGACTAGGCTGTGACGGATACATGTTGTAGATAAATTCTCTGAAATTTTTAGTCCTAGTTGACATTCAAGTTCTATCAGAGAACAAAGTGAAATCATAGACACGAACGAACATTAAAAATAATCAAAGTGGGTCTGGAGATGGCTCAGTCAAGCATGAGCACCCATGCAAAAGGCCATGTGCAAGCATATGTCATAACCACAGTGCTAGCAGACAGCAACAAGAGGGTCATAGGAGCTCTCTGGAAAGCCAGTTCAGCCAGTTAGTGAGTTCCAGGATCAGAGAAAGACCTTGTCTCATTAAGTAAAAACAGCTGAAGACACTTCTGGCCTCCATGTGCACTCACGTGAACACACACGAACACACACACATCACTGGAAAAGAAGTATTCTTTGATATTTTGCACTACAGTGAAGGTGAAAATAAAGCTAAGCTAGGAAGAAAATATTTCTGAGGTCGCCAGTTTTTATTGAGGTATTGTTCAGTATTATTTGATGAACGTTTTTGAAGGTAGATGAAGGAAGGACCTGACATAGTGGAGTCATCTGGAATGTGTATAAAAACTGTCGATTTTAACCACAACCTAGCTAATCCATTCAGTTAAGTTATTACAACAACCTTGTAGGAGATAAACATTGGAGAGTAAGAATAAGTAAGAATAAGATTTCAAATTAAAAAAAAAATCAGACTTCTAAATTATAACACTGAATGTGAGTTATTATATATTATACCCATTTTCCTTGAAATTAATCAAAACAAATCTTCATGGTCATTAACAGTTAAAAAAGAGTAAAAAAAAAAAAAGAAAGTGCAGTCAGGTCACTGTCTGCCGTGCCTTGGCCATTGAAATTACAAACTATAGGCTTCATGGTCCCATCTGAGTCCCAGAGATGCCACGAGAGCACAGAAGGTTGGCCTTGAGCCAATGGCCATGAAAGTCCTACAATGGTCTGGGAAAGACAGACTGTTACAGGACAGGTGAAGAGCTGCCACATTAGCAAGATGTCTGTCTGGAGTGACAGTCAAGCTGACACTCTGACCCCCTAGGTCATGTCCCTCTCCCCACTCCACTCCGGAACAAGCCTGATCAAGCAGAACCGGCCTTTCTTGGGGTCTCAGGGATCATCCTGAGGTAAACCTTCTCAGTTTTATTTACTGCTTATGTTTATACCAGAATACTACTCCAACTCTTTTCTTGAAGCTTCTCAGGCCAGATGAGCAGAGACCTCAGGCTAACAACACTTCCCTTCTGCTCATTATTGTGCCCCGCACCAGTTTCCCTTCTCTCCTGGCTACACAAAGAGTCGCAGGGGCAGCTGGGAACCTAACACTGAGATATTCCCCAGGGTGAAACATATCCCACTCAACAATACTACCTAAACTGAAGGGCCTCACTTCCTCCCATCAATCACTATAGCAACCAAAAGTGTCCATTTTTCCCTATACTTGGCTGCCCACAGCCACAAAGTACTGGTATCAGACTGAAGACTATTCATAACACTAGGTGGTGGTCTTTCAGGTCAAGTCTCAGGTGCTGGGGTCAGGATTAGGGTTTTACACTCAGGGTTAGGACTAGGGTAAGGGTAAGGGCTACAGAGTAAGGGTTAGGGTTAGGGATTTACTCTCAGGGTTAGGGTGAGGGTTGGGGATTTACTCTTAGGGTTAGAGTTAGGGATTTACACTCAGCTTTGTCTGCCACAGTACTTCTCAACCTTCCTAATGTTGCAACACGCTCATACAGCTCCTCACGCTGTGCTGATCCCTAACCATCAAATTATTTTTGTTGTTACCTCATAACTGTTAATTTTATTCTGACTATGAAGCAAAACATCTGCTATGTAAGATAACTGATATACAGCCCTGGTGAATGGGTGGACCCCCAGGTTGAGGATGGCTGGTCTGTTGATTTAACTCCCATAGCAAGTGTCTCCCTAATTCTATAATCAACCACACCTGTGGAACATTAGCCTCTGCCTAGCTCGTAAGTCTACCTCATCTATTCCCTTCAGAAACTATAGCAAAAGGATTGCCATTTTACAAATAGGAAATGGATTCAAAAAAGTTAAGGGACAGCAACACATGAGGACAGGTCAATGGCAGAAATAGTTCCCAAATCTAGAATTTTCCTTACTATACCCTATCAGGCTATTTGTAAAACTGTACACGTACCGAAGTGTTAATTTTTCTCTTGTTGACTTGAAAAAGAACCTGTCACCTTAAGGGTTAATATTAAGAAGTGTCCAGGGTTGGTGAGGTGTTTAGTGTGAAAAGCCTCACAAAGTTGGTCTCTGACCTCCACACCTGTCATGGCATGTGTAGGAATGCATATATAATAAATAGATAATGAATAGATAAACATGAAAGAATTGCTGATGTGCCAAATGTGGTCAAAGATGGAAGCTAACTAGTCCTTCCTGCTGGCATTAACTCCAGCACACTGAAAGATGACGTCAGACTGAGCACCCTGAGGAGCCAGTTAGGAGATGCCACCTTGCCACTGTTGACTTCAGAGTCCTCAGGCAACCCTGTTGGACAGCCAGGCCTGGGAGTTTCCTCATCCTCACCCATCTCTGCCATAGCATCCTCAAATAGGATGTCACCGACCAGAAGTCTCGGGCAGGTAACTGGTAGAGACAGCCTGGGGCTGCTCTGGCAGGAAGGCTGTGTGGGCAGCACCCCAACACGGAGTTAGCACTAGGAAGGCTGATTCAGAGGCCACCTTGTCACTTTTGAATGTCCAGCTGCCTGGGGGATTGCACATCACTCTTGGGACACATCACCTGACCTTTGTATCTTTCCAAGTTGCTCAAAAAAGGAAAAAGCTGGGCACAGCAACACATGCTAGTAATTCCTGTGCTGGACGGAGGGGGCAGAGACAGGCCGATCCTTTGGGATTGCTGACCAGCCAGCCACTCAGCTTGCTGAGCCAACTGAAGTCTCCATCTCAGAAAGAAGGTAGGTGACACCTGAAGAACCACATCTGAATTTGTCTGGCTGCCACATAAATGTGCATACAAGCACATATGGATGCAAACACACACACACACACACACACACACACACACACACACACACACACACAACCCTATGTTGCCAGGCACTATACTACAAAGACGCATAAGATTGAAAATGAACACTGTCACTCCCTCTAAGATATTCTTCATTGTTGGGAACAAGTCCTTCCCATTTGCCTATGAGACCACATTGACGGACTCTGGGACTCAGCACAGACTGTGGCTAAGAACACTTCTCTCTCTCTAGCATCTAAGAATATGGTGGATAAAGACTACAGTATCTGACTTCCTTTAGTTGATAACAAAACACCCACTCTCTCAGCTTACTCGGGCCACTGCAGCTGTTTCTCAGCTGTCTCAGCCAAGTGTATCCCTGAGCTATGCTGCCGGCCCATCCTGTGCGTGGCTCCCCTCCTCCAGCTTCCGGGAAAACAGCTGTGCAAGCACATCCTGTCCCACACTCAAGGCTCACCTACAGTGGGTTTTGTTGATGAGGTTTGATCTCTCACAAGAAAATGCAGAGGACACTGTCTCATGATTACCTATCATTAATAAAACCATCCTAAAACCATTCATGAAAGTCAAGAACTATGACAGCCCCTTGTAATCTCTCATCCACTGTCAGGCAGTATGGGCTCAACTGTGATCGCTCAGATCTAATCTGTCAGAGGTAAGGGATGGGCAGGAAGGCTGGAATTTCTCTATTTTAAAACTTTTATCTCTTATTTATGTGCACACGGATGCCCACAGAGGCCAGAGGTAGTGTCAGATGCCCTGCAGCTGGAGTTACAAGCAGTTGTGAAGTGCCTGACATGGTTGCTAGGAACTAAATTCAGCTCCCCTGGGAGATGAGCAAGTGCTCTTAACCGCAGAGCACAGCTTCTGGAACTGCTGTCTAAACAGCTAACCTGAGCTTGCCTCCACAGTGGCTGGCTCCACAAAAGCAACCATCTGAAAAGGCAAGAACCAGAAGGTACAGGCTAAGCCAACAGATGGTATCAGCTCAGCCCTGTAGGATTCAAGGAAAAGAGAAATATACCCCACTTCTTGATAGAGAAGGACAAGAAAAGTGGGACGTCTTTGCTCTTCTGAAGACAACAGTCTTCAGTTCCTTATGAGACAGTAACCTGTGTATCCCAAGCTCCCTCAAAACTTAAAATGTAGCCAAGAATGACTCTGAAGGTCTCGTTCTCCAGTCCCTACCTCTCAAATACCAGGATTACAAGAATTCGTCACTGTATGGGGTTGGGACCAAGGGCTCGCTGGGTACTAGGCAAGCACTGTATCAACTGAGCTACATCCCTAGTCTATTGTCCTATTTTGAATGTCAGAAGATGTCATAGATGTGATCTGTAATTATGGTCTTCTGGCTATATCAAGAACATACAGAGAAGGCCAGGAAGGCCTTCCCAGAGGAAAGAAAATGGTACAATTAGGGCTTACAGGATAGATAGTGCATCTGCTCAACTTGTTATATAGCTAGATACCGGTTCTACAGCCTCTCAGGACACACAGAGACATTGGTATTCTAAGAATGTACCACAGGAAACAAAGGGAGTTTTATTTAATCCTAAAGACTGTAGAGGGGCCCTTACAGCTCCTTACACAGCAGGAGCAAATCGCTGTACAGAATATTAAGGGAACAAAAGCTTGTCTCCCAGGAGAGAGAGAGAGAGAGAGAGAGAGATCAAACAGCCAACATTGCAACATTGGAGAGTCTGGAAAGGTATGGCTTAGCAGTTAAGATCACTTGGTGTTCTTTCAAAGGACCTGAATTCAGTTCCCAGCACCCATAGTGGGCAGCTCATAACTGCCTATAAGTCTAGAGGGAGTTTATCTTTTTGTTTATCTGAACACGAATGGGACATACACACATTACCCAGCCATGCACACATAAATCCATGGAACTTTCTGCCTCTACTCAAGGTCAGCGCCTTGGGGAAGCACGTGAGAACACACAGAAATATTTCACTTATCAGGGTGTCTTTGCTACTGGTAATAACCACAGTCCCTCAAAACAGGCCCTTCTGTCTTCTTTAATACTTGTACCTCTGTGGACGCCTCAGAGCTAGGTTGTCAAATGGATTCAGAAGTGTCACCTAGCTGGACTAACTCCTGGTAGCCACAACAGGCAAGTCACAAGTTGTTCTGGCCTCAATTTATTCTTTCTTCCTTGTTGTTAAAATAGGTGGGGGCTGAAGTAAGTATTAATTTCCTTCTGTCCGTGACAATGCACAGTTACTCTCTACTCTTAAGGGTTTAAAAATAAACATTTATTTAGATTTTACTCTTTAGTGAAAGAATTCATGACCAGCACAGACTTGTAGTCTCCATTTGATAGAATTAATAACTCAAATCTTAACACAAATAAGCCTGAGAAGAAAAAGATATAAATGTTCCTAAGGAACATGTAAGTATAAAGGAAATATAAGATATGGAAGAGTGATAGACTTCTTTTTCCTATTTCTGAGAGACTCTGTATTTATTTTCTGATGTCTGATACACAGCAAGCAAGCCTTGGTCGCAGGTCTGAAGGTAAAATTTGCTGACAATCTCGTTTCAAGCACATCCAAAATTAGCAACTAATTCCCTCCACATGCTTTATTAATAGACTCCTGAAACTCGGAGATCGGAGAGAACCACAGTCGGCATTAGGCTGGCAAATCACACGGACTGAAGAGGAATACATTCTAATATAATCATTACTAACAGACAAACTCCTGAATCGGTTACACTTTTATGCTGCTGCTTAACAAAAGGCCAACACACACGCGCGCACACACACACACACACACATACACACACACAGGCTAGTGTGGGAGGTGGGATCCCAACCCCTGGCCCTATTTGGTTTAGATTATAATCTCCACAATTTGCACTGACCTCAGGCTACTTAGTACGGGGTGTCTGTTGAGGATCGGGCTCAGCTGGTGGAGTGCTTGCTCGAGAAAACTGTGGATCTGATCATCACTGCATACACTGAGCATGCTCATAATCCCAGCACTCAGAGCTGGAGGCAAAAAGACCAGGCTTCCAAGATCAACCTGGGCTAGATGAGAGCCTGCCTCAAAAACCAACAAAGAAAATAATTTTACAACTATTTTGTTGTTGTTGTTGTCCTGGCACGCTTTTAAAAGAGTGACTTAAAATTGGGTTTAATGAAGACTAGAGAACAATTTTTAAGAAATACAGTTAAAGGAAAGGTAGCCATTACCCAAGAGCAACCTTACAGTGGCCTTTTATAAAAGTAAATAAATCTCGTTCTCTCCAAAGTCCTGTAACCTAAACTTATATTTAAGAAAAAAAAAAGTTGTTGGTGGTGGTCATCAAGTGAGACGTAATATTAAAAAAAAAAATCCAAAACCTTTTTATTGATCCCACCTCACCCCACCCCCACTACCCCAGGGCTCCTCCATTACAGTATGGTAGAAAAGTCATTAATTATGAAAGGATGACATTCCTTACATGCCAGAAAATATAAATTAAAATCCATTTGTTGATAATGCCTCAGCAGATAGATTTGCTGCAAATTCAATCCTTAAACATCTGTGAGGAATTCTTGTCGTCTCTTTCAGATGGAGCAATAACAAAAAGTTAATATTTATTTATGGTTATTAAGCATTAATAAGGGCACTCTCCATGGCTCGAGATAAAGGGGTTCAAACGAGCCTACTGATCTTACGCATCCGCCCTTCTAAAAAACTGATTCTAGAGATGTTCGATGCACACAGAGAGTGATATGAAGAAAAGAGATACGAAGAAAGGCAGAAGACAGCAGCATGTACTTTATTCAAAACTACTTAGCATCCTTCCTCCCGGCCTTCAGGATCCTTCTCTGATGAACAACTTCCTCAGCAGAAGCAGCGAGTCACACAAGGCCACTGCTCTGAGAGATACACAAGGATCCCTGGCTCAGCAGAGAACTGATGATGTGCTCCAAATGTCTCTGAGATCACAGGTCTCTGAGGACGTCAAAATAGCAGCAAGTGTGTGTGTGTGTGTGTGTGTTTGTGTGTGTGTGTGTGTGTGCGCACCAGAGTCTGTGTGCAGAGGTTAGAGTTCAATTCCAGGTGTTCTTAGATGGAGTGTTCTGAGCAGGTTAGGCAGGACACCAATCCACTGGCCGGGCACCAATGGATTCTGTTGGTTTTCTCAAGTCCAGCGTTTTCACATGGGCATTAAGAATCGAAGCAGATTCTCAGTTTTCGCAAGATAAGCATTTTACCAACAGAGCCATCTCCCTTGTCCCTGCTTTGCTAACAGATATGCTCAGTGATGTTAAGAATAACAAGATTATACGTTACAAAGGTCACCTTGAGTAACAAGCCTGGGACATGCATGACACTGTCTACTTAGGATGGCATCACAGAGAGCAATGCAAGCAAGAGAGCCATTGGGCAATCTGAAAGCTGAGCTGTCCCCATATGGTTGCCTCCATGGAGACTATAGAGAGCCCATATTTGGCACAATTAAACCCCAAATAGCAGGAAGAGGGGAGTTTGGGTATCAGGTCCTCTGAGATCCAAACTTTGGTGGGACCTGGAGAGCTACACTTGGACAAGGGACTGCACTATCTTGTTCAAAAAAAAAAATAGACCCAAGGAACTCTGTCACTTCTCCTTTTCTGATTCTGCTTCTAATAAGAAGAAACCACTTCCCAGCTCTGTCAGAAGTGACAAAAATCTGACAACTGCCCTCCTCTTTTAAGAAGTGGCATTTCAAAAGCCACAAAAATGTGCTCAGCTAATATTTGCAGCAGGAAGATAACATGGCTACCGGGAGAAAAGGCATCTGTACACAGGCTCAAACAGGACAAACCAGCCTGTCTCAGCTAGAGTTAGAACCCCACTTCCAGTTCCTTCACACAGTTGGAAACTGATAAGGAAAACTAATCATTTTACTCCTGAGCTATTCCAGGAGATAAGCTCCATTGTGCAGACTTTGAAAGTCCTCACAGGAACACCCTGTTGCTTTAATGCACAGGTGTGGCCCAGGTGTCCTGAATTAATTTTGTGGAATACATCCCCATGCCCAGCAAGAGACACCACATGACATGCAGACCCGAGAGTGATGAAGGCCAGGTAAGAAGAGATGGCATGTCACATCCATGGCTATTACTAATCAAACAGGACTAGGCTGTCAGCTGTATCTGCTTACCTAGTTGCTCTTGCCCCCAACCCCCAACTGTACCTCAGAATCACCTGTGTGTGACCACAAGTGTTAAGACTCTGTTGCTGTTGGAATATGAAAAGTCTCTCCTGGGCTCCTGTGTTTGAAACCATGGCCTTCGGTGATGCTTTTTGGGAAGGTTGTATAACCTTCAGGAGGTAGAGCCATGCTAGATGGAGGAAGTGAGTCAGCAGGGGCAAGCTTCGGGGTTGTATAACCTGGCCTCACTTCCTGTTCACTCTCTGGTTCCTGACTATGCGTGAAATGTAGCCAGCAGCCTCCCACTCCCATCTGCCATGCTGGTATCAAAGTTAACCCTTCCCTTCAGTTGTTTCTTGTCCAGTATTGTCAAATGAAGAAGAAAAGTAACAACTGAACCCCTATACTCCTTCAGGGCCAACAAGCCCACTTCTGGCCATGAGTATATTTTTCTTTCTGGATAATCACCATCATCAGGAGAACTCTATGAATTCAGTCTGCAGTGTTTGGAGCAGATCTTAGCCCACTGGGAGTTAAATTAGCAAACTGGCAAGCGTATCAATAAACTAACATAAAAAATATGTAGCAAGACATGGTGGTACATTCCTGTAACTCTGATACTTAAAGGTAGAGCGGGGAAGGGTGGGAGTTCAAGGCCAGTCTCAGCTATGGATCAAACTCCAGGCCAGTCTAGGTTTGATTCAACCCTGTTTCAAAAATAACAACAACAACAACAAAGCAGATTTGAAGAAAAAAAAATCTGGTGGCCAGTGGTTATTGAAAACAACATGTTGTTATAGTCCTTCTGTGGTGAACCATTTAAACGCCATTTTGGATGCAGAGTGGGAAATGAAATAACCACTCTGAATGCTTGGAGACACCAGCATGAACTTAGAAAGCTTTCCTAAGGATTTTAAAGCAAGGTGGCATTAAGCTAGACATCCAGTCTATAAATACTGCCATTAATTGCTGTCTGCCCCCAATACCCTCAACTGCCCACTCTGTCCCTTCTTCCTCACGTTGGCAAATCTTCCTGCATCTGTTTTGCTTGGCAGCACACATCAGCATTCCAACAGATGTCACCTGGCCACTGCCTGCAGATTGCAACACACCAGGCAAAACAAGAACTCTGTGCAAAGGGAAAACAACCCTTAGGGAGGTTTCTGTGACAGGAGGTCCTTGACCCACAGACTAAGGGTGGGGGTGGCATCAGAGAGGAGACTATGTTTCACTCCACCCCATCGTGCCCAGGACTACTGAAGGAAAATTCCCAAGCCCCATTATACCTAGTGGGAGGCTCCTCCTCTCCCCCAAGACACATCATTTTCTCCCACACAGAATCTCCATACAGGCCTGGTTCTTAAGCTACAGTCATGAGGATCTGCTGGGTTCGGTTACTATATGAAACCCATGGGCCTTCCATAGAAATCATGATGTCTATTTTCTCCTTTTGTGTAAATCCACATTATAAAGGATATTTTCAGTAGCTCAAAGGAGCAACTATTTCCTCAGCAGGCATTCCAACAGCATCCCCAAACCCCACCCTGGATTCACACTGTGTCTGTGTGCCCACCCTCAAGTCCCGAGCTGATTAAGGAAATGCGTGACACTCCAGAAGATGAACTGATGACCCAGAACCTGAAGGAAACATTCCAAACTTTGCTCCCAGAAAATGCTTCCGAGGAGCCTGCCTCGCACTGGGGGTTGAAGCTTGCAGGATAAATGAGCTATTTTAAAAGCTATATATCTGCTTTGTAGCCCACACATTATTCATCAATGGACAATATGCCCCATAATAAATGCAGTCTGCAAATCAGAAGCTGACTCTCTGGTGCAAAGCTGCAAAAATACATCCACCCACACCCTGGCCTGACACAGGCAGCAGAAGACATCTTGAAATAACACTCCCTGGAGGAGCAGAAAAGCTCCCCAGTTTTCCAAGCATTGCAAAATGAAAATGTCAGTCTAAATACTGAGGTGAGGTGACCTCCTCAGAGAACTGATGGTAATCCCTTGGCATTCTGGGGAGTAACTGGGGATGAGGGGAGAGTTGTCAACAACAATGTAAGTCAGGGACCATGACCTTCCATCCTTGAAGGGGATATGAGCTTACAATAGCCTCCCCACTTGGCTCTCAGCTCCTATTGCCTTGAACACTCTTAGTATAGTGGCCACTGTGGTCCACCTCTGCATCACTAGAACCCTTCCTTCTGTGGCCTTGCATCTCTTTATGTTGTATTATCTGCACACCCCATGACGATGCTGCTTCCTGATGGGCTCTGTACACTATCTATGGAGGTTACCTTTAACTGGTGACTTGACATAATCTAGACTTGTAAGAGTCTCAATGAGACTGTCTAGATTAAGTTGGCCCATGGACACATTCAAGTTTGTCTCGACTGACATGCAAAGACACAGCTGGCTGTTTGGGTCCTGGATTGTCCCAGACTAGAACTAGTGAGCTGAGTACTAAGCGTGCATGCATTCATTTCTCCCTGTTTTTGTCTGCCTATGTGATATGACTGGCTGCTTTAAGATCCCACTGCCGTGACTTCCCTGCAGTAATGGACTGCAAACTAGAATTGGGGGTCAAATGAAACCTTCCTTCCCTAAATTGCTTTCTGCCAGAGTCTTTTATCACAGCAACAGGAATGCTTCTTGATGCTAGAAGCCGCCCTTGTGTACTTAGCACTGCTGGGTGCCTCCCTCTCTTCCATTCCCTTTATTCATGAAGTGTACTTGGCCGTTAAGTCCTTTGTACACACTTGTCCCTCTGAAGTATCTCCTCCCAGCTATGGACTTGATGTGTTCTGCATCACTCAAGGTTGCCTCACGTAATCCCTGTCCTGATTCCATTTCTGTAACCCTCACCATCATCTTTACACTTGATGCTGCCCCTCCCTGTCCTTGCTAGCAAAATGGGTGGCACGAGGGCAGGTTGGGTTGGTTTTGCTCCCTGCTGTGGTCCCACCATCTGAGATAGGACCTTGCTTGAAAGAAGAGTTTCTGAGTTAATGTCCAACTTAATGAATGCTTTTCCATTTAGCTATTTTACTGGTCTTGGGAGGGTCGTTTTGGGGAGTACTGCCTATTTGCTCCAGCAGATGAAAAGTCTTATCTGTCAGAAGAAGAGGTTTTAGAAAAGGTTTAAATAAATATTGTGGTTTCGGAACTCCTTCTCCCATGACATCTAAAATACTCCAACAAAACAAAGGCATTGAAATAGACATCAGCACTTAGAACCATCCAGGATTTTTCTGCTCTATCACCAGGACACAGACACCAGATGAAGAGCTGTGTGGGCATCACAGCCTAGGCTTCTCCTGGTAGCCTAACCCTTCGGTCCTTAATAGCAAGTGGGACAAGTGTGACTAGGGATTTTCTAGCATTGATGTAAAAACACATGTGCATAAAGTCAGTGCAATCTTAAAAAAAAAAAATTCCCAATTAGTACCTGACCAAAGAAGGACTACAAACCTTACACTCACTCACCCCAGATTCAAGTCTTTTTGTACATTAAGCAACTACTAACTCTCATCCCCATGATGAAATATTGACTTCTTTGCATGTACCTTTTTGAACCACTGCCTTGTCGTTGTGTGACAAAGCTTTCTGAAGAGACAGCTATTCACCCTTGAGAGGGAATTCAAGACAGACTAAAGTATGGATACCAGCAAAATCCAACTTTGTAAACCAATGGGTTTTACTGCAGCAGAAATGACTCAGTTACATCACCAAAGCCCATTCCAATATGGGTGACTACTCATAAAAGCTGGGAGCCTGGAGCACACTGCAGAGCTGGCAAGCAGCTCTACAGATTGAAGAGTGTCTTTTCTAACTGACTCAGTTGGTCTAAACCTCTTCTAGGCAGGTGGTAGCCTGGTCTGAGTCTTCTTTGCAGTTTGGCTTGTCTGAGAGCAATTCTTTGCAGCCTTTTTTGCTTCCTCAGGGAGGGAGGGGCCTAGTGAATCTCATCAGTTTGGGGGACTTCCTGGGGGACTTGATATGCCATGGCTGGTTGATACACATGGAGGCTGCCCTTTTCTGAAGAGAATAAGAGGAGGAGTGATGAGGCTGGGGGTGGGAAGTTGGGGAGGGTGAGGAGTAGGGCACGTAGTGGGACTTGGAGGAGAGGGTGAGGGATAACTGTTGTAGGGATGTAAAATAAATACAATTAAAGCAATAACAGAAAAGGCTCCAAGTTTAGTGGCATTCCGTGGGCAGGCGATTGGTGTCTGACAATGGGAATTAGAATACTGAACTACTTTAATTTCAAAAAGACATTCTTGTGATCAGGATTGAAATTAAAAAAAAAAGTCACACAACCTACCAAATGACTCACTTCACATATGTGGAAGCAGAAACAAGAATTTTCAGAGTTCAGCGTGATAGATATATGGAAGGAGAAACTGAAGAGTATTCACCATTTCCACAGGGTCCCAGACAGGAACCCAGCTAAGACAGTGACAGCACAGCATGCTCCCAACCCTTCTTTCCACTGACCCATTCGGTGTAACTTTATAGAAAGCTAGAGTAACACTCAGAAAGCATACAATCAAGGGTGAGGGTGTGGCTCAGTGCAGGAGCCTTCTTTTTTTTTTTTTTTTTTTTTTGGTTTTTCGAGACAGGGTTTCTCTGTGTAGCCCGGGTGTGCGGCACCACTACCCGGCTTAGTGCAGGGGCCTTCTTAACATGCACATCACACTGAGATCAGTCCCATCACCTGAGAGCAAAGCAGAAAACAAGCATGTCTTCAGAAAGGCCTCTGCTCTTCATGTCAATGAGCTCTAACGTTTCAAGCCACAGAACTTTAACCTTAGGACTTAAAAACAGGCTGGGGGTGGTGGCGCACGCCTTTAATCCCAGCACTTGGGAGGCAGAGGCAGGCGGATTTCTGAGTTCGAGGCCAGCCTGGTCTACAGAGTGAGTTCCAGGACAGCCAGGGCTACACAGAGAAACCCTGTCTCCAAAAAAAAAAAAAAAAAGATTTAAAAACAACTGAAGCTTTGAAAAACCATATCCATGAATAATGCCATCAGCAGTTGCACTGGATTATTTTCCAACCTCAGATTCTCCAAAGCCAAGCAGCATGATTTGACTAATGCGAAGTTAAGTCATCTAAAATATTCAAACTAAATTAAAATGGTTGAGGTCGCCAGCCATCAATTGCTTCTTTAACTGACTGTAAGGTCGTGAATAAGGCCATATGATGTCATGAAGCCATTTTAGTTAATAAAGAATATAAAAGAAGCCCAGAGAGCCTGCTGTTAGTCTACCACCCACCTGGGATTAATCCCTTAAGGAAGTCAAGAAGTATCTTAGTGATATAACATCTAGCCTGAAAAACTGGATTTTAAAAAGTTCTAGAATTTTTGGATTTAGGTGGGGAGGGAGGGGCTAGAGTTTTAATATACATATTTCAATGTTTCTGATATACTTTAAATATCTATCTACCTTAATTATAAAAGTCTGGACCAAAGTATTGTTCTTCCTCTGTAAGAGGTTCACGTATGGCCCTACATTCTAAAGGGACAAAGGGAAGAACTCAAGAAGTGAGATCATGAAGCTTTAAAAATGGGCAGTCAAGGGAATGGGCAAAGACAACACGTATGGGTCATTAGGTACATGTTAAAGGTGTAAACTTCTTAAATCTCTAGAGTGAAAAACCACTATCCTCTCAGGACAAAGCTGCATCAAGTATCTCTACACTTCACTAACCCCACACACAGAAAGCCCTTAGGAAAGGTGTGCTGGTCACACGGATGCCCCAGTTATTACAGAGAAGAAGTCAAAGTTGCTGGACCCCTGGTCATCTGTAAAAATTGGCAGTGTAAACTTTAGCACTTCCAAAATGCATATTTGCCTGGGGGGGGAAATGATGTTCATTCTCTGGCTACCTGGTAGAATTTCATCCTCTTTACTAATACTTAAACACTGCCTAGCTTAGAAAAATTAGGACAGCTGTACTGGTGATTAAGGAATCAATACAAAGCACTTCATTTACACAACACACACACACACACACACACACACACACACACACACACACACACTTTCACGCTTTTGTTGAGGAGGAACATGGAGCCTCTCACATTCTAAGCTCTTCCCTAGCTACACGTCCAGCCTTAGAGATTCAAAGTAACTCAATCTCAAAGTTTAACAGGGTCATCCAATCAATGAAATCAGAGCTCCTCCAACTTGATATAAGCTTTGATTTCTTTGGTTCCTTTGCTGAGAGATGGGAACATTTGACTCATAAGTATCAGAACTGGCTACAGTTGTAGAACCATCCCCATCTTTAAGAAGCAGGCTTTTTAAAATTCAATCTACTCCACCCCCTATCCTCCAAATTAACTTCCTGTTCAAACACAGCACTGCTCAGAGATACTTGGATTCAAGATATAACCTCAAACTGGCCAGGACACTGGGACTTACTGGTCCACTCACCCCAGGCCACCTGTCTCCCTGAAGCAAACCCTCTCTGTGCCTCAGCTGGCTCAAGAAAGTCAAAGCAAAGCCATCAGGTGAATTAGGAAGTAAACTCTGTGACAGCATTATGCCTACACAACAGACCTGAGAAGTATCTGTTACATGCTTTCAGCAATCTCACTAACCATGAAGCCCACTGTTACCATTTCTCCTTCAGGGCTCCATCCTTCTCCTCAAAAGGGGTATGAGCGGCGGGTGGCTTCTTTCCTATGGTTGTTTCTCCCAGGCAGCTGGTAGACTTCTACACCTCTCATGTGAATTAAGGAAACAAGAGGCTAATATAACTGTCTGACCAACCAACAGCCAGTTCCAGGTTGGGACTGCCAGTCAACTGACATTTACTGAATGAATTCAGATCCTCCACTGTGTTAACATTCTCAGCATCTAAAATAGGGGAGTTTCATCTTTCGCTATTATCACAACTGCTTCACGAGGCCCAACTAGGAGTTTAAAGGCAAATAGGTGGCTAGAGATTTTTAGTTAAGCCCTTCCAGCAAGAATTTAATGATTTTAATTAAAAGAATCTAGCTGGTAGCTTCAGTTTGAACAAGTAGCAGGGCCATTTAGATTAGTGTTGGCTATATAAAATTATCCAACCAAATGGGAAAGATAAATCTTTTTGTTGTTGTTGTTGTTTGTTTTTGTTTATTTGTTTTGTTTTGTTTTGAGACAGGGTTTCTCTGTGTAGTCCTGGTTGTCCCAGAACTTCCTCTGTAGAGCAGGCTGGCCTTAAACTTACAGAGATTCATCTGCCTCTTCCCTGCCTCTGCCTCCCGGGTACTGGGATTAAAGGCTTGTACCACCACACCCAGCCTTTTAAGATAATTCTCAATGAATAAAAGTCTTTTGGCCTTATGCGCCCCTATGAAGACAGTACATTTCTTAATATGTATCATGAGATTAGTGATTGACTTTAGAGACCAGGAAAGTCTGCCTTAAGATTTACCTAAGCAGAGCAGTTGCACCACCAGATTACAACCACTGTCAGGCAGATCTACTGAGGCACACTGCCAGCAGCACCTTCAGTTTTAAGTCACAGTGAGGAAACATCACAGAGATCCCTCAACCCATGCAGAGCATGAGTGAGTGTCTCTATGGAAATCCATCAGAGCAAAACGTTATGTCCAAAGTAAGCCAACATGCAGCCAAACTGTTTGCAAGATTAAGAACAAACAAAAACAACCCCCAGCTAAATAGAATCAAAGGTCATTCACTCAATTCTTCTTAAGAACTGAGTTATTATAGGGCCACATGAAAGATAAGAGGTTAGGGAAGACTTAATGATGGAAGAGTAAACATTTCCTCATACGTCAGCAACATATGTCCTGTTCATCAGGAACTGACTGCTCACAGGTAACCGACCTCGTTCACTGTTGACAGAGCTGAAGAACAAGCCTAACTACCACAGGCCCCCAGAGCCAAGGCCTGTTGAGGGCCTTAGCTGCCTCCTACCTCCAGGAGAACAGTGCTATAAAGCTCTATGGTGTTTCACTCATTTTTCAGAGAAAATGTTGTATTACAAGGAACATTAAAACCACCTTTAGACTTAGCATGTATGGTGTGTGTGTATGTGTGTGTGTATGTGTACAGTCATATACACATAAAGTACTACAGAATATAAGTAATGTTAATGCTATCCACGTGATGCCATCTTACACTTCCATCCAAAATAGTGGATTAACAGGGTTCCATATACCAGTTGGTAAAACCCAGTAATATGACTATGCCTCCAGATCATATTTGCTGAGTAAAATAATAATGTTAATAATAATCACCTTAATTGTGAGGTGCCAAACCACAAGCTGTCACTCCAAATACCAGCTGACTTGGGGGACAAACCCCTAGCCAGTGTCAACCCCATGTGCTGCCTATAAAACTTTTAAGACATTGCTGAAAATGTTGAAATTGAGTCACCTAGCACTGGGTTATTCCTATGCATGCCCTCATGGAGAGAGATCAATACACTTGAAAGGATAAAACAAAACCTTGCACAATCTGTTAAAGACAGAACAAAACCAAAACCACAAGTCAATTAAAATAATACAACTTTCCCCTTTTCTATTACAACATAATTTTTTTCAAGTAAACTGATAGCTAAAATTTGATTGGAGTATTTTTTATAGTTTAAAAAACTATTAACATAATTGTTTTCTGTAAAAGCCTCTTTGCTGGGAGACACTCAAACTGAAACTCTCTCCAGATAAAAATAATTTGCATATTCCTTCTTCATCCAGTGAAGTTCACCTGTATTCACAAAACACCTTTGTGCTAGGGAAGAGTTTGGTGAAGTTCAGAGGGCCTGCAGGGGAAGGGAAGGCCCACCCTTCTACTACTTTGGGAGAATTCCTGCTTTTGCTCCTGAGCCCTCTTCCCTCTGTTTACTTACAAACCCTTGTCAGTAAGAAGTTAAGAAACTCCTCAGTCTTTCTAAGTAACTACGGTAACAGTGTAAACATGGACTACATCGAACACTTAACAGTCTCAATGGTACTAGGAAGCTGGCTCCTTAGGCTTGGAAAGTGAAGAGCCTGACAGTTATTTGTGTAAAGGGTGTTTGTGTGTGAGTAAAGACAGCCCAACCATCTCAGGATAACTCAAATATAGCCAGGAGGGTTATATCGAAAAGCCTAATCTAAGATGGTAACTCATTCATTAAGAGACTTCTAAGAATGCCACAGACAGAGAGGATACATTCTAAGACCCCGGACACACTGACTTGTCTATAGCTGCTGCTTTTAAGAACAGATTTGCTTCATGGATGATGTTTGACCTCGGAGAGTCTACTCTCACACAGATTTCCCCTGTATTTTCTACTAAGAATCTAGCTGGTCCACATGTTCAGATTTAGAATGGCTGGGAGGCGCACACATGTAAAGGCATACTGGGCACGCTGTGCAAAAGGAATCCCAAAGCAAAAGATTTTATATATCACTCACACCCAGACTGAGCAATCAATTGTACTTAATTTTTCATTTAAAATAATGATGAATAGTCCTTAGAGTAAAGCGGCAGATAACTGAACTGCTGAAGGAAGCTAGTGGCGGCCAGACTGTAGACGCCTAAGTGAATGTTTTCCTTCAAGATAAATAAGGCTCAGGCAGCTGCTGGCCAAGCCTAACACCCTTGGTCTCTATGATACACATACAAAGCTGGTGAATACACAGATCGTTCCATTACATGACCAGGTCTGTTCCCCTTCCTTCC